>NC_038241.2:41471009-41762846 GCF_000004515.6 Glycine max
GTTTACAAAATTCGGAGTATATGTTTGATAAACCATAAGACAGACAGACACAAGGAGAACGTACGACTTGAAAACGAAATTATTTTAACTCTTGGAAGTCTACTCGTAAGTTGTATATATAAGCGTGTAAATTTGAATTGCATAAAAATTGCAACTCCATCCTTCTCTACAATTCTGTTCCTCTCCCTTAATCAATCCTCTCTATAGCAACTCTTAATTTATGAAGATACAAAATATTGACAAACTGACCTAGGCCTACCTAGATTAAATTGTTTAAAAACTTAAAGAATCATCCAATGCTATATCTTCTTTTCGTTGTTGTGAAGACACGATTCTTTGAACCAATATATCTAATGCTTCCTTCATCCACCAATGCTGACAAACTTCTCTAGCTTCAGCAACAGTCATCTACAAAAGTGACCACAAAAAAAATATTAGGAAAATTTGCAAATTACGTGTTTTTAAAAATCAAGTAACGTACATGTGTAAAATAAGAGTAGGGCCCAAACATACCCATATTCTTCTCCGTAGATTTTTCTCGGGCCATGTATCAAGTTGTTCCTTGACAAACATGGGGAACATGTGTCCTTCATAGTATATGCCATATCTTTTGCTAATGAAATTCCATTGTCCTAGTTCACTCTGCATATGAATAACAAAACTACATTTAAGTTTCAATGTATAACCAAATCTTTTGGAAACAGAAAAGAAAAAAAAAATCTGATGAAGAAAATATATACCTCAATGATTCCCAATACTCCTGCTTCTTCAAGGGATTCCCTACAAGCTGCTTCTTCTACAGATTCATCAAGTTCCCATCCTCCCTGAGATCAGATAAATAGGATGTTAATTAATGTGGTACGAAATTAAATGACCAATGAATACCAAATTGAGCATATATATATATTCAAATGAATACAACTAGTTATAGCAAAAGTACCTTTGGGAACATCAATCCTCGACCTTTCTGTGAACTAACCACTAGCACTTCCAATTCGTTGCTCATTTTACCATCTATGTCTTCTTTATATCTATAAGGTATGCAACTGCGGAGATGGACATTATAATAACCGAGTAAATTAGGGAAACAAACAAAAATGAATGATAAATTGCGCTGAAGATATATACAGTACACAACATGCATATGCATGATAGAGTAATCAATTAATATATCTAATATTTGGATCTATGACCCTTTTCAATGCCAAAACAAAAAATCGGGAGATACATAGAAAAAGTGCGCCATCAGGGACCTACCAAATAATTAATCCTATTGAAAATAAATTGACCCACGTGAAAAACAAAATGAAACATTTCGAAGACGCAATAAGACACAATAGCGACCGATCGAACTCACCCAACAACTTGCCGGCCACCCATGTTGTTGTACCTCTGCAATTCCCTTCCTGAGCGAGATACCAAGCAAGCCATCTTTCAAATCAATTAAGAAAACTCAAAGAAAGCAAGAATATAGAAAAGAAGAAGAGTAGAGGGATGAAAATAATTAAGTTAATTAATTAGCTATAGATATAATTATGATCGATCTGTGTGATTAGTTGGAGATATAAGAGAATAAAGCTAGGGTGAAGATAAAGAGTGACAAGAGGAAGCCATATATAGAATATAAGCGTTGAGGTAAGCAAGCAAACCCATCTGAAACGCGTAATTGTCGCCTTCCTCGAGCCCCATGTATCTTTAAACATCTATAATATAATAATTAACCAAAAGTTGTTAAATGGACCAAATATATAGAATAAAATAAAATTGAGATTGAGGATTCTCTATCGTTTCGCCAACAAATTGTTTACATTTGGCGTGGCATATTAATTCGCATTGCATTATTAAGTCAACATTAATAACTTGCTGTTGCTATGCTAAGTTCATGATCAGTTTAGCTAGCAAAAAAGAATATTACTTTGTGGGGTGAAGTTTTATTTAATTTATTTATTAGCAACACAGCAGTCTCTACATTAGAGTCGACACGGCCTGATAGAATATGATCCCAAGTTGACTTTGGAAAAACACGTTAATTTCTCCCATATGTATGGCTTCTCACTCTACTTTCATAATTGCACCCTGCTGGATAATGACCATGGATGGAACCACTCACAACGGTTTTTTTTTCTTTCTTTCTTTCTTTCTAACTTTCAAAATATAATAGTATGTATTTTGTATAAATGGGCTTCAAAAATAGTAAAGAGAAAAAATTATGTTCTCTCAAATGAATTTAATTATTTCCATCCTTTTTATCTATTTTATTTTCTTCTTTCTCTTATAATATGTTATGAAAAATATTTTCTTTTTTTGTTTGAAAGAAGACAAAACACTACAAGTTGTATTAAGAAATGTAATATTATCATTATCATGTTATACCAAAAGAAATTAGTTTAGAACAAAATATCTTACAATTTATTATTAATTTGAAAAAAAAATTTAAAGTAATATAACCTAAAAATACGTCAAGTTAATTTCTAAACCTTGAACCTTATTTGATATGAATTGACCTTTAACATCCATGATAAATTTGATAACAATTAAAGAACTATATTAATGACAAACAAAAAAATTATAGAGACTAATGTAATAACACTCGTATCTTTAGAGGCAAAGATAAAAGTTTATTCTAAAAAAAGATAACCTGCCTAACTCCCAATCACACCACACATAAGACAGGGTCGGGTTAACAAACAACTAATAATAATGACAATTTCTCCCCACAAAGAAAAAAAATTATGATGATTTTGGTACGGCCCATCCAAAACATAATAGGCCGCAAGGACCGGTCCATATTCAACTCAGTATGGGTAAATGAACAAGCCCAACATTGTTATTCTCACCTTCCATTTTCTAAGTTGGCCCTCTAACATCGAATGATTTTCTTTTATCAAAATACCCTTGATGAAAATGTATTTTCAAATATGTATCTTGACAAAGACAGGTTTTTGTCAAGACACACATCAAAAAATTATTTTCTTAATGTACCTAGACAAGAGTTGTCAAGATAAAAGACAAGAACATATTCTCATTGTGTACCTCAACAAAATCTTGTCCAAATACAAGAAACATGTTTTCATTTTGACAATGTCATAACTGATTGTTAACAACACACACACATATGGATGTACTTATTTCTATGAATAAATAAATTCATCTTAAAATAAGTTTATCTTTCAAATACGTAAAACTATCTACTCTTAAAATTTAAGAATCGGTTTAAAACTGTCTCATATTAGATCATTTTTCTTATATAAATAACATTAATATTTAGTTCAACCGGTCAGTCAAACTCATTCGGCTTGTGAATAACTTTTAGTCTAGGTTAAGTGAATTTTCCATAACACCAAATTTTAATGTTTTATGCCCGCCCAACCGGGCAAGATTTATTGATAAAAAAGTCAATCAATTTCACAAATAATACAAAGAACAAATATATGACACTTTTGCTAATTAACTTACCATTTTTCATCAACTATACATTACGATTGTCCTACACATTCCGTTCAAGTTCTATTTTCTTGATTAATCCTCTCATTTTCAATCCACAAAATAATTAAATTTGATACTTTTTAGATATCAAAAACTAAACTAAACTAATGAAACTAGTTACCTCGAATTAACTGATTGTTCAGTTCTTAATTTTGTCAAAGTTCAGTAGCTAGTATAGATGATTGGAGTATACAGGTCAACTGCTTTTATATTTTGCCCCTTTGTTTGTCTTTTTCAAAGTTCTTTTTGTTGACTGGTCTCCCAAATGAACCTATCACACGTTTATGAACCATTGACAAGACAATTTAATGGGTTGCAATAGGCCATATAATTAAAGTATTGCCATCACAAGTCACAAAGACATTTGGAGTCATACCAGCACTAATTTGGCAGCCTAAGATTTACTAGTTGCTTGCACCAAGGAATAAAAAATAGGACCAACTGTTTGAAAAATCTGTAAAGATTTGACCCAAAATTGGATGTGGAAAATAGAAAACAAATGGCAAATGTGAACAAAAAAGTAGAAAACAATAAGGCAAAGTGGATGTGAATAGACCATAAAATATATTGAATAAGTGGATCTGGTAGGTTTCTATTGGTTTAAGTGGCTTCCCTAGTGGTCGTTTTAGGTGGATCATGGCCACGGATGGAGGGTGGTAGAAGTTTGATTTTGGAGCATTCTTATGTCGTGGAAACCATTTCTCAGTACAGAAGGGACAGCTTATAGAGCGTAAATAGGAAACATATGTGAAATTTTTCTGACTTTTCATTGTCACATCACATAAATATTAAATGGATTGATGCCTATCATTTCTTTTGTAAACACGACGGCTTTCCTCCACGTGTTCGATCAACTTCCAATCTCAATCTTACATGATTGATATTTTATTTTATTTAGCTACCAAAACTTAATATAGATCGAGGATCATGATCAATTATGTTGTCATTATTAAATTTAGAGAACTTGAAAGGTACTAGTAAATATTATTTTAAAATTTAATTGATGCATATAAATATTTTTTTAATTTTAACAATCATAAAAAAAATGAAATGTGAGTTTTTATTTTCTCAACACTTTGTGTAGCATACTAGCATTACATAAAATAAGATTTTTTTAATAGGTAAAATAATGTGTTGATAAGTATTGTATATTGGACTTGGACATTTGGAGTTGAATTAATATTGCATAGGTGAAAAGAAATTCATTTATCATGGTTTTCTCAAAAATAAATATATATAAATAAGTTATTTTTAAGAGTTTTTCATAAAAAGTGTTTGGCCTAACTTATCCTTTTAAGAAGACATGCTAAAAAAACTAGACCAAAAGAGTGAGGATTAAAAGCACATAAAGGGTCAAATATTTAAGAACTTAGAAAGTACTTAACATTTTATAAAATTTTGAAAAAAAGTTATAGCACCTCTATTTCTGTATCTAATCAATTTTGGGAAAACATTAAATTTTCTAAAGAAACAATATGCCAATTAATTGGTGCACATCAATATAACTTTTTGTGAAGTTTTATATTAAAAAAATTGAAATGTGATTGTTTTTTTTTTTTGTTAAGACTTATACATAGCATTACCCCCATAAACCCATAAAATAAGATTTGTTCATAAATATTGTATTGTGTATTGGACATTTGGCGTTGAATGAATATTTGCATTTGCAAAGGTAAAAGGAAATAATTAGTCAGGGTTGTCTGCTTTGATTTGTTTCTTGGTTATTAATAGAAAAGAAAGCAACAAATTAAATGGGTCAGATTTGTAATTAAATTAAAGTATATCATATATGGAGGGTGATTGTTTTGATAGGAAATAAACAAAATAATAACATTTTAGGGGGCATGGATTGAAACGCGTGCTTCAAATCCTTTCAAGGTGAGGACGGGTATTACTTCTCCATATCTCGATTCTCCAACATATATCTGTATCTGTTTTTTGATACTTGATGGGTTAAGATTTGATATCCTATCCGTACTTATTGGGTATCGGGTATCCTATCCTTGTCCCGTCACTTGTTTAGATTTGTAAACAAGTTTTTTTTTAAATTATATTAAAAATCATATTTAAAAAAAAATGATTGTTACCATTTGTTTAACTACTTCTATTTGCAGGACATTTGTTTACAAAAACCATCAAGAAAGAAATCTTAAATTACGTAAAAAATTATAAAAAAAATTAATAAGTAATTAATAAAATTTTAATAATTTTATCATCGAAACGGTATGAAAATGAATATGAAACAGGTACTGACATCTCTGTCCTCAACCCAGACCCCGATTAAAAAAATCTAATAATCCTCAAATCCAAACCTAATCAACTCAAATATTTCCGGTCAAAATCATAACCGATTTAAACAATCATTTTCATGCCTACATCCAAATGGAGAAGGTGGACGGGAAGGAGCCCATATAAAACTTCCTTTTTTTATAATAAATAATAAATAAAGATTTTTTTTCCTTATTTCCTCTCTCTCAAAATCTGATATTTCTTTCCTTCTTCCGGGTATATATATATATATATCCTTGAATAGGTATCCCTAACGCCAAAATTACATTTCACACATATTTGGTTCCTGTAAAAGGCTCTGTTTGTGAGTTTGCAGAAGAAGATGGAGAACAGGACCCCTACTCCTCCGCGAGAGGGTTGCATGGGTTTTGCAGTTCACAGCCAAGTGATCAAAATTAAGGAAGAAATTGAGAAAATAAAGCACCCTTCACTTCAGCTACACATGAGGCGTGCCCTTCTCAGAGATGTCAACCACCTTCACTCTCGCTCACCCCTCGGATTGGCAGACAGAGACAGGGCTATCCTTAGATGTTAGAAACTTACTATAGACACACAGACATGTACATATATATATATATATAGAGAGAGAGAGAGAGAGAGAGGGAGGGAGAGAGAGGGAGAGAGAGAGAGAGAGGGAGAGAGAGAGAGAGAGACTTCCCTTGGAAGGAAGTTTCAACTATCATATGATATATAATCCTTCTGTTTCTTTTATATTCTGTGTTTCTTCTTCTTGTTTGTGTACTTCCTTGTACATGTTTTTGGTGATAAAAGTTTACAACATGGTTTCTCTAAAGTCTTTAACACCCTTTTTAACTCATAATTTCTCCATGTGTATATCTTTTTGCAAACACCGGATTCTTCCTATAATTTTTAATTCTTTAGAGGGCATACATACATGGTGCATCAGATTGTCATAAAATGAATCCTGCGACTTAACAAATACTAGCTTTTAGTATTTGGTCGGGAAAAGGGAGGAGAAGATTCGTTGTCCCTGTCTATAAAACAGATTTTCTTTAAACCATTCTCTTGTTGTATGTCACACGGTTTGAAGCCAACTATTAGATTGGACCGAAAAATGAACAGGGCAAAACATATTATTGTGTTTCCAAACGCTCCCTTATGGCAAAGATTAAATCTAACACGGAACGTCACGTTACAACTAACCGTGCTTATGCCACGTCAAAAATAATAAAAGACGAAATTCTCTACCTCCACGTCTTATTCAAACTCGTTGTCTGGTTATTATTATTCATGAGAGCGAGACTGAAAGAGAGAGCCATGCCAGTGGGGTGTAACTTTTCTATTTATTTTTTACTTTCTTTCCGCTTATCTTAACCAAGGAATATTCGATTTTGTATATAAAATACAGATAATAAATTATGTTAATCAATCAATACGAGAATAAATCATATACTTATAAAAGATAAATTATGGAGTTTTCAGAATGACCAACTTAACAAAAAATATCACTGCTCATAGTTCAATAGAAGATTGCCAAATGGTGAAAACATAGGTAATTTCAATCAAAATTGCACTCTCCAGTAAGATGTAAATAAAGCAAAAGCAGATTAAAATGTTAAAGAGAGATTCATGACAGCAAGCAAATACTTAATCGTTAACTATCACTTAGCCTTCTGCGGTTGTTGTTTCCTTTGATGATACAAGCTTTAGCCTCCTTGAGAGATTTTTCATTACGTCTATAATCACAGATTTCTTTTGGATTCTGTACTGAATGGCTAACTCGGTTGAACCTGAAGCACCCTGCTTCAACAGTGATTCATCATCCATTATTTTGGTGGGAAAGTGTCCCAGTGCAATGACACACAAAGCAATTAGGGTGCGAAATACAGCTATCTCATTTGCAACACCAAGAGGAGCCTCAGCATCTAAAGACTGGAGTATGCTGAGGTCATACTTCTGCATAGTTTCCACATTAGTTGAAAGAATTACCCTCAATGCAGCCAACAAGCGGCCCTCTACTGTTTCTTGACCACCTAAGCTCACCTGTTTCAAGAAAACAAATAGATGAAGTAATGAACTTGTACTGTGGATTGGAAAACTAATACCATATGGTTCTTGTGTTATGATCATTTAATTAACATGCAAACTGTTACTTATTCTTGGTGATCCTATGCTTTGGCCAGCTTTATTACTCAAAGGTGTTTATGAACTGTGGGAAAACTGGGAAGACAAAAAATAAAATTGATCTGATGTTGATACATTAACAGCTAAAACATTAAATCTTTGCTACAATATACATTAAGCTTATACAAGATAGAAGAGAGGCACTCATGTAACCTTGAGATCTGGAGTTTCTCCAGCTAGATTCAGCTGAGATAAGATCAGTTCCTGCCATGGAGCAGGTGTTGAGAAATTTGGCGAAGAAACTCCAGCTGCTGTGCTTGCAGCATCCAAAAGAGCACCATCATATTTGAGCTCAATACAATCATAAGGGTTTGAGTGCATCACAAATCCATAATCAAGAAGGAAAAGATCATTGTTTAAACAGCCATAGCAGAGTAACAGGGGATCATCTTCTTTAATTGCTGTCTCGGCCACAACCTGACCAAAGAAAGAATTACCACAGCAAAGATAAATTCAGATTTACTTTGTTTCTTAAAAGCATGAAAAGAAGGATTTGGTGGGGGTTGGGGGCTATATAGGAAAGAGTATGAGAAAACATGCCTCACTTTCATCTTCGAGTCACTGGTATCTTGTTCTTGAACAATTCTAGCATTTGGATTGAAACTATGATTGCACATATCAATTAGGGGGAGCATCATCGGTACGTCAATGCGTATCCCATTGGGATCCTTTTCACCATACAATCGAAATGCTCTAGATGATACTGCTGACATTGCCCATCCAAGAGAAGATGCATCTACTTCTTGACCACCAAAAGGATGCTTATCTGGTGTAAGACTTACCAAAGCACGCTTGACTTCTCTCTCAAAATCAAGAAGAAATCGACACCTTTTGTTTACCTGCCTCGTGAAATTGACTTAAATTCTCCATGTCCGTGCAAAGCACTCAAAATATTTTATAAATGAAGGACAAACAAGTTCAGCTTTTGGTGTTGCTTACAAATGCGTCTTTGAGTGTTAGCTACAGGACTCAAATCAAAGTGCATATCTCTCATTACCCAACAGCAAAATCAAAGTTGGCTATGTGCTTCAAAATTGAAAAATAAGAGACACACATAAATGCATATCGAAATTTATCAGTACATAGTGTACTACAATACAATATTGGAACAACTTTAACGTTGGAGATCGACTAGGTATGTATATTCGTTTCTCTTGTCAAAATGAAAATCTACTAAGGGCTTATTTGGGTAAGCTTCTTTAGAAGCACTTCTAAAAGAAGAAAATAATGAGATGAGTTTCTTCATCAGTTAACATGAGCTATCTGTTAACTAATTTGTAGAAGTTCTCTCATATAGTTTCTCAAAAAAATAAGAGGACATCTACAAATTAGCTTATGCAGAAACTCATTTCATTTTTTTCTTCTTATTTTCTTCTCTAAAAGTGCTTCTAGAGAAGCTTACCTAAACAGACCCTAAATCAATTATTAACTATTGTTTGCAAAATAGCTCAGATTCAGATCATGGTTGGATAAACTTCTTTGTAAGCACTTGAAGGAAAAGAAAATAAGTAAAATGAATTGAGCTTCTCTCATAAGATAAAATAAACTTATGCGCTAAACTTTTATAAATTGTCTCTCGTCTAACTTCTCCAAAAGCTAAAGTGCATAAATTAATTATAGCTTATAGATAAAACTCAATTCATTTAACCTTTCTACTACCTTCTTATTTTCTTTTGAATGCTTGGAGAATTTAGGCATGCTAGAGTACAGTACCTGATGAAGAAGAGAAGCATAGTGCAAGTTCTTTATGTCCTCCCCAGGAAAGAAAATCGGCACAGTGTATGTTTCGGGGAGATTGGTAATATATGGCCACCAGAAAGATCCAACTTTTGCCCTCTCTTGCAGAAGCTTCAAACCCAGTTTCATTGCCCATAGTTCCTCTGCCAAATGCTACCACAGTGTTCCAATTCATTTACATTGAAAACTCAACTCAGTACAGCCTAATTATCAAAAGCAGAGGGTCTCGTTCGAGAGAGGTGAAGCGCAGGGGAAGGTCACTGCCACGTGGAATTTCCTCCTTGGTCACTAGGCCCAGTCCATTGGAGGAGTCGAGCTGTGCTATTTTGACCGCGCGGTGCACGAAGCCACCTTCTCTAGCTACCCACTTGATGAGGTCCGGTGCGGAAGCGGCGCATGTTAGCGGACGCAACTGGGTCAGCGAACACATTACCGTCTTCCCGAAATATCCCCCTTCCTCTTCCTATGGCCTGCCGCAACAGTGTAAAACCGAACCCAGTTTTAACATAAACTTCTACAATTCACGTGGGCTTCCAAAAAATACTATATTTCAGACTAAAAAAATAGTTTGCAATTAAGTCAAATATAATGGGCATCATGTTCAATTGTTTAAATTGAAAAAATAAAGATGAATGTAATTAAATTTGTATAACTTATTTCATTACATTTCTTTGTTTATTTTTATTTTTTAATATTAATTATCAGTAAAATTAACATATACTTC
This sequence comes from Glycine max, assembly GCF_000004515.6. Taxonomy (NCBI): domain Eukaryota; kingdom Viridiplantae; phylum Streptophyta; class Magnoliopsida; order Fabales; family Fabaceae; genus Glycine; species Glycine max. Next base: position 41,481,391 of record NC_038241.2, read on the forward strand.
GCGCAAATGTTATGATCACTTAAATGCAATCTATACCTATTAAATGAAATGCAAATTTTGTTCCATCCTGTGGTAACATATCCAACCAATAAAATGGATGTATTATTTTATTTCATTTCAGTTGTTATTTTATTCCTTTTTCATTAATTGAAGTATTATTTTGTTACATTTCCATTTTCACAATTACATGTAGAAGTTTTCTGAAAAAAATTTAAAGTTAGGAGCTTTTTGGGCAAATGTACAGGAGTGGGGTAATTTTTTAAAAAAATTACAGTAATGCGTAAATTTTGGAAATATTATAGATTATGTATAAATCCTATTTTAAAACACCACTTTAGAATGTAATTATATATATATATATATATATATATATATATATATATATATATATATATATATATATATATATATTTGAAGTTATGATCAAAACACGACTTCAATATTTTTTTTCAAAAAAATTACAGTTTTAAAGTTATGTTTTAAAACATAATTTTTTTATATCAAGTTGTGTTTTAAAATAGGACTGAGTTACCCATAGCATGTAATATCCTTACAATCTATCCATTTCTATAATTTATTTAAAAATTATCACTCTTATAAATTTGCCAGCTTTTTCACTTGAAAATAGAGTGAGTGCAAGCAACTAGATGAATTTTGTGTCTATTGTTTTCTTATGATTAAATTAATTTATAGTTTGATGAACTATTTGATATTTTTAATTTGTTTTTTGTGTTCTTTGCTTTTTAAATTGAATTCTTGAATTTATATGTATATATTAAAATTAGTTCCTTGAAGCATTATTGTCCTTAACCTTAACACGGTGGAATACTCTATTTACAAACTTCAAGATGACTTTATTCACATTCATCTTAACGTGAATGTGTATATGTGTGTGTATATATATATATATATATATATAAAGTTAGTTGAAAAAGACATTTTATTTAATTTTTGGTTTTTTTATTAACTATAAATTTTGTTTAAACAATATATTTTTTAGTAATTATTTAGTAATTTATAATTTTTTTCATTTTTATCCTCATTACATTTATTCAATTTTCTTATTATTTTTTTAAAATAAATCATAATTTTATTATTTTTATGTTTTTTTTTACTTTAATAGTTAATTTTATCGAATATTTATAATTTAATAAGTTAGCTTTAAGCTATCGATTATTTTCCTTCACTTTCAATTAACTTTTTAGTTAATTTTATTGAATATGAGCTTAATTTAAAGTGTCTTGTTTTAAAAGATAAAAATCGAATTAAGATTCACTAAAATTATACATAAGTAATTTTTTTGTGTAAAATAATAATAAAAATTCAAACCTATGACCTCATGAATTCTATTTCTATTCCCATTAATTAGACCCACCCTAATGAGTTAATTATGAAAAAAATATTAATAATATATTTTTTGCTAAAGGTTAAATTTTATTAAAAGAAATGCAACATCCTGAGTGAGACCTATTAAATATTTAACTAATTTTGAAACTAAGGAGTAATAGATAATGTCTTCAAAAGCTTATATTAAAGATTGTATTGCTAAACTTTCTCAGATTACACTAACATATGAATTTCAAAATATGTAAAATGAGAAAATAGTAGTGTGTATAATATTTATATATATATATATATATATATATAAAAGATTATGATGTATTTTAATTTGAATTAATGTTAGATCCATTTTCTCCTTATGTGTCTATTTATAGTTTATTTAAATTTATCTTAGAATATTATAGTATAAACATTCACTTTAAAAAGTTAAATAAAAAACATGTTTAATCATTTTTCTCTTTTTAATACAATATATTGTTTCTAAACTTCAAGTTTAAGGTATTATTTGGGATAGTTTATAGGTTTGAGTTTTATTTTTTTTTTAAAAATATAACAACTAATTTTGTTTTAAATCATTTTAAATCAGATTTTAAAATGTGATTAGTTTCAAAAATAAATTCAATGATGATGGTGTCATTAACGACATCGGTAGAAATACTTGTGGTAATTATTGTGACATTGGTGTTAATAGTAATATCAGTGGGGATAATGATGATAGTTAGTGATGACAATTTCACAACGATATTGATGATAACTATGACAACAACGTTGATAGTAGTGGTGGTAATGTAATTGGCGTTAGTGGTGTTGATAGTGACGATGTTGGTGGTAGTGACAAGTGACGGTGATACTAGTGATGACATTGGTGATGATGGTGGCAATAATGATAGTAGTTGTAAAGACATTAATAATAATTATGGTGACCGTAAAATGATATGTGACGACATTAAAAAATATCCATGTCAAATAAGAAATATATATATATATATATATATATATATTAAAAAAATTGAATCAAATTAACAAAATATTTTTCTTAGTTTTAAAAATAAGTGTAAAAGATATATTTTGTTTTAAAAATTACATTTAAAAATAAAAAATAAAAAACTCCCAACCACCCGGCGCCGAAGGAGATCATATATTTTCAATTTAAGTGATTAGTTTTAAAAAGATGTAAAAACTTAAGCATAAAGTTATAAGCATTTGCAACTCAAAATTTCAAAGAGAGGGGGAGGGGACAAGGGAAGACGCAGATAATAAATCCAACAAATAAAGAATATAATAAATGGGGGACAAACAGGAAAGAAGAATCTGAATCTGCCTCAGAAAATGGATCCAGGAAGGAAGGAAGCTTAAAATCTAAAAAAAAATACGTGTATTTTTCAACCAATTGCCATTAAACTTTGGCATACAATGATACTATATTTTTCTATAATGAAAAAAGAAAAAGAAAGACGCAGATATATAATTAACGAACGGGAAGCAAGAGATTACTAGGAAGTCAAGTTTCTGGAGCAGGTTTAACTCTATCGGTGGTGTCATGGCGCGAGCCCATCATCATCATCACCCTGAACTCCTCGAAGTCGATGGTGCCGTCGCCGTCGCCATCGACGCCGCTGATCATCCTGCGGCACTCGGCGAGGGAGCAGTCCTCGCCGAGGCTGCGCATGACGGTGTTGAGCTCCTCGGCGGTGATGGAGCCGTTGCCGTCGATGTCGAAGACGGCGAAGGCGTCCTTGAGGTTCTCCAGGACCTCGTCGGAGTCGACGCCCTTTGTGTTGAGCTCGATGAACTCCGGGAGGCTGATGCAGCCATCGCCGTCGCCGTCAACCTCGCGGATCATGTTGTCCAGCTCCAGCTCCGTCGCCGGCTGCCCCAGGCTCCCCATGATCGACCCCAGCTCCGACGCCGAGATCTTGCCGTCGCCGTTCACGTCGAACTTGTTGAACACCTGCTCCAGCTCATCCGCCATACGCGTGCGTGAACGCACGGATAAAGACGTCGATCGGGACGCCGTGTCGGAGGAGATCGCGTCCTTGTTGCGGTTGAAGAGCGATTTCAAACCCATTGTGAATGAATGTTGAATTTGGTTTTTTCTTGTAATGGGAATGGGAGGATCGTTAATGTTTGTCAAATGTGTGTTGCTTTTCTATATTTGGAGAGACTTTTAGCTCATTGCACCATGGGAATCGGGACGTTGTAAATTAGTTATATTTCACTGTTTCCTTTTTTTTTTTTATGATCTAAAAGAATCTGTCTAATATAAATGTTTAGCTTAGGGGCAAATAAAGGAAAAAAAAGAAACTTTATTTAAAAAATATATTTTTGATTTAAAATTTTACTGAAATAAAACGAGAAAAACATGAAGGAATTGATCTCTTTCTCTCTCTCTCTCTTTGTCGTTTCTCCTACATTGAGATATTATTAATTAGTCTAATAACTCGTGACATATGCAGGTAAATTTATTATAATAATTTCTTAATATACCTGTCTATTTGTCTAACAACTCGTGACATATCAGTATCTATTATATTAATTTTATAAACATTAATATAGACATGAGACAAATAACTTATTAAATTTAAATTTGTGTAAAAAATATTATGCATGTGACAAATAACTAATTATATATATTCTCTGAAAGATTTGGGCTTAGGAGCATAAACAAGCTAGTTAATGAGTTGGTTTTTTTAAACTTAAAAAAATAATTTTAAAATAAGTATTTTTTTAATAAATAGATAAAATTTGTTTATCAAAATAAACAAACAATATTTTTTTAAAATTAAAACAGTTTAGACAAATACATTAAGAAAACTTAAAATTATTTATTTTATTAAAATAAGTATTTCTTTTGATAAATAAATTTAAATAAACCCACTCAATATCTTAAGACTCAATAGTCACTCATAAGATCTAATCTTGGTTTGTCAATAAAATAAATAAAAAACTCACGGTAAGCCAACCGTCGGACCAATCTTATTTTTCTTTTAAGAAATAGATACAAAATACTGAAAATAATGTAAAATTTTGGGCTTTTACACATATAAAAGAAGAAAAAATAAAAAATAAATAAAAAAGAATAATCTGAGAAATATTAAGAAAGTAGTTGTTAATTTGATAACTTTCTACTGGTAATAGATCGTATATATAAATTTATATATAAAATTAATAGTAAACATTGTTGTGAAATTTATCATTTATTAAACAATTATTTATTAAAATTTTAATCTTTAATAATTATGTAGAAAAAATAATCCTCCCCTTTGATGTATTAATTGATCCGTCCCTGAGTCAATCTATCTCTAATCGTTTTTATCGGGCTAAAAGCAAATTAGTTTGGTTCGTTTGGCATCCTTAATTGAAATTGGTAAACTATATTTTAATTTTTATATATTTACTTGGTAGTACTTAAAAAAATCTTTGGTTGGTAGAATTGATCACTGTCTAAGTTTTAGGCAAGATGTGATACTTATCTTTGAGTGAAAAATATGATTGAAACTATAAAGTCATGTATGTTTTTTATGTTATTATTTGTATTTGTATTTCATTGTACTTTTTTAATTGAATCATGAGAAAGGTTAAGAACACTTTTTAATGTATCCTTTTTAACATATTCTTTTTTATTAGATGAAATTAATTGAAAATAATAAAATTTTATGAATTACACATCACATTTAATGTGTTTTTTTTTTCTGATTTTATAACTTTTAATAAATTATAATCAAATAAAAATTATGTTCCTAACACTCATCTTTGAATTATTTCAACCATCTTTTACAAAGTGTAAATAATTTTTGTTGTCATGGATAAGATAAGATGAATGTTCTCCAATTCATTGATCAAAACTAATTTTACTTATCCAAAAGAATTTAACTAGTGTGTATGAATTAATTCCAGCATAATATGGCTATAAATGTCTGGGCCGAATGAAGGGCCAGCCCAAATCCTTGGTAGCTGCTGCACCAGTTCCTTCCAACTCAACAAAATACTTTTTATATTCTATTCGGCTACCTCGCTCGCTCCTTCTCTGTTCTCTCTCATCTCATCGGATCGATCAAGCATCAGGTTTTCCTCTGCGCTTTCCGAAGCTCCTTAACTATCTATCCTCGTTCAACTATCGATCCTACCAAATCCTTCTATTGCTTCAAAATTTACTTGTATCTTGTTCAACTGCCACTTGTTTTCGCTTTAATTGAAGGATGATAGCCACGTCTGTTACAGTTCCCTGGGTCTTCGTTAGGGTTTCCTCAATTGCGTCTCTTTTTCTTCTAATTTTGATTCCGCTCATCCAGTTTCGCAAGTTTTGTGGATAATGCTTTTAATTAACTAATTGTTTCGTATTACATCATTCTCGCTTTGTGAAAGTTACTTATATGCACTTCATTATAAAGGTTTTTTCTTCCGTATTCGGAATTTATTCCATTGCCAATTTTTATGGTCGGCTGCTTATCTTTGTTATTTGACGCATATGGTTGTTTACTCTTACAGGGAGCTTTGAGGGTTGATTCTCTGGTGTAGTAGCAATCAGCACAATAGAAAATGGTATGCTTCTGAAAATGTTTGCACTATTATTATTATTATTTTTTTGTTTCCTGATGTTGTTTTTATCGTTGATAGTGCAAATATTTTGCAAATATCATAATACAATGTGAAAGCAAGATACTTTTTTTTGTTAGGCTGAATTAATCATTTGATCCCTATACCTGCCCCAACTTTTTGTTTTAGTCCCTGTACCTAAAAATTGTACTTTTTACTCCTTTTACAAACAATTTTTTTATGTTTTAGTTCCTCTTGTTAGTTTTTTCAGTGTTATTAATGGTGGATGGCAGAAAGCTGAAATTCTGCCATATAAACATGCCATGGAGGACTTCCCTTCAATAATTGCCTATGGAGGTTTGCAAAAACCTGCCATGCCATTTTGCCATGGTGCCGCCATGACTGCTATTTAACAACACTTGTTTTTTGGCTTTGTAATTTGTAAAACTGCCACCAAATGGAGGCATGAGGACTAAAACATAAATTGTTCGGATAGGAACTAAATCATACAGTTTTTAGGTATAAAGACCAAAACGAAAAGTTGGTGTAGTTTTAAGGACCAAATGATTAATTAAACCTTTTTGTTATTATTAGTGAAAGCGTAAAATAGTAACACAAAACCATAAACCAAATATCTACTACTCTTTTGTTGTTTAGTTCCGATTAATAATTTATATTTCAGCTCCTTTGTCTTTCCTAGAATTATTTTTTCTTGAATCATCTCTATTATTTTACTTCCCCCCTTTCTAACATGTTAATCAATTAATTTATTATGCAATATTGATGCCATGATGATGATGATATGTACATTTGTCACAGTTTTTTGACGGATATGGATATCATGGGACATCATTTGAGCAGATATATCGATGCTACCCAGCTTCCTTTATTGAAAAGGTTCACATTCTTTCCATGTATTCATTGCTAATCTTGTGTAGCTACATCGATCATAGAATGATAAAAAGTTTTGACCTTTAATTTCCATTTTGTGGTCATAATCCACTGTTAAATGTAATTGCATTGCTTCTAACAAGCTAAAATTAGTCATGGCTCATATGGTTGGAAATGTAGAATGTTGAAGCATGAAATATCAAATCTAAAGAAAGGAACTAAAGATACTCAATTAAAGTGACCTTAATGTATTGTGTTTAATGTGTGAGAGTTATGACACTCTTAAATTGAAACCAAATATTTCGTAAAATAATCTAACCTTTTTTGTCTTTCTATTTTTTCATTCTTAATACTGCAGCCCCAAATCGAAAGTGGTGACAAAAGTAAGTTTCCATGTCTGTACCAGTTCTTGTTTTTAGAATATAATTTTCTATTTGCCCCTGTCTGATGTCAAAATTAAATTCTTGTTGTTCTTCAGTTATCATGCCTCCATCAGCCCTTGACCGTCTAGGTTAGTTTTGTCATGGTTGAACTGTTTTTTATTTTGCTTACTTTTATTCCAGGCGAATATATATCTTGAGTTTTCAAATTCTAACATCAGTTTAATTTGCAGCATCTCTGCATATTGATTACCCAATGTTGTTTGAACTCCGTAATGATGCTGCCGAGCGGGTTTCTCATTGTGGGGTTCTGGAGTTCATTGCTGAGGAAGGCATGATATACATGCCATACTGGGTAGGCATTCAAAAGTAATTGTTTGTGAATATAGGTGTAAGCTTGTTTCACTAATATGGTTCTGCTTTGAGTTTTTAGTTTTTTTAATTGATGCTGTTTTCATATACAGATGATGGAGAACATGCTTTTACAAGAGGGGGACATTGTCAAAGTGAAAAATGTGACACTTCCAAAGGGGACATATGTTAAGTTACAGCCCCACACAAAAGACTTTTTGGATATTTCCAATCCAAAAGCTATGTGAGTTGACATTTATTAAGTTTAGTTTGATAAAGCTATGATATTTACCTACCAATGAGTTTCTCTTGTAAAAGTGCAATTCTGTCACTCAAATATGTTTCTCCTTCTGAATTTTAAATACGTATCATCTTATACCATCTTTCCAGGATATTCACGCTGTTTGATGTTATTTCAATTACACACACACATATTCTAACTTCAGTGGTTTATGGTATTTGGCACATACTGGTTTTTGGGCTTCGTTTTTTGTATGTGTTCCTTAATACATGATAATGTGGTATACAATCTTAGAAGTGTGTAAACTAATTATTCCATATAACTATATTTGATATGTTCAGAGCTAAATTCAGCATATGAATTCCTTGTCCAGATGTGGACTGTGGATGTGGGGATCCTCTGTTAGCTTGGTTCTGTATTTACTTTCGCACACTGACTTCAGTTAGATCTTCATTTAGATATTTGATTGTACTTTTTTATGCAGCTTAGAAACAACATTGAGGAATTTTTCCTGCTTGACTACTGGAGATAGCATTATGGTGGCTTACAACAACAAGAAATATTACATAGATATTATAGAAACTAAGCCTGACACTGCCATAAGCATAATTGAGACTGACTGTGAGGTGGACTTTGCTCCTCCCTTGGATTACAAGGAACCTGAAAAACCCACTGCACCCCTTTCTGCTGGGAAGGCAGCAGTGGCTGGTATGCACTTGACTTACTGATTTTTGTCATAGATGTCTCTTTTCTCTGTCTGGTCGGATCTCTCTCTCTCTCTCTCTCTCTCTCTCTCTCTCTCTCTCTGTACGGCTTCTGACCATATATATCTGCAAGTTGATTGATTCATTTGCATTACTTTTATTTTTAAATGATTGGTGTTGGTGACTACAACATTCATGTTTCTGTTTAGTTGACGATGATTGGTTCACTATCCTTTCTTTTTTAATTGGGATGTGTACAATATTCAATCAATGAGAGGGTTATACTTGTTTTTATAAATACGAGTTGATTCTGATGGAGTTGTTTCATGGTATTGCAGCAAAAGGAATATGTATTTTTTTTTTAACTTTGGAATGTGGAAAATGTAAACATCCGAAAATATCATTTGGTCATTGAACTTTTACTGGTATTTAAAGAAAACCATTACTGTTATTTAAAGATTTTACTGTAAGTGTTATATAAGTTAAAGGTAGTGTGTACACTGCAGTGATACTCCTCTAGACCATATTATTCTGAAGACTCACAACTCTTGTTCCTCCTCACAGCTGAGGTGATCCCTGCTGAAGATGAGCCCAAGTTCAACCCATTTTCTGGAACTGGGAGACGCTTGGATGGAAAACCTTTGAATTATCAGCCTCCTCCAGTTTCCTCTTCAGGGTCTAAGGACCAGAAACCTGATGTTGTCAATTTGCAGTCTTCTACAGCTTCTAGTTCACAAAGTAATGCTCGTCAATCTCAGGGCAAGCTTGTGTTTGGGTCAAATGCTAACCGTACTAAAGAGACAGGAAAGGTAATTTGCTGCTAATATTTCAAATCACATGTTTATCGTTTATCTCGGGATTCTACTCCTTTCGGTAAGTGATAGACTGCTAAGTTTTACATCTTTCATCTCATCTGCAGGCGAAAGAGTCAAAACCAGAGCCACCTAAAGAGAAAGAAGAGCCGAAATTTCAACCTTTTTCAGGGAAGAAGTATTCTTTACGGGGTTAAATTAAAATGGCCTTTTACTTTTAAAGCAAGTTACTTTGTTGATCTATGCATGGATCGATGTCTATTGCAAAAACTTTTATTTATTTATTGTATTATAAGCAGTAGATAGACCAGTAGATGCCACAGAAAATACCTTTGATTACTTGTGAACGAAGCTCTTGACGAGGGTTGCAATCGTGTCTGAATGGTAACATGCTGTGTATAGTGTTTTTGTTTTTGTTTTTAAAAACCATTTTATAGAGCAGCTTTTTAAAATAATAAGAATGAGAAAGATGAGACGAAGTAAGGAAAAACATGAAATATTCAAAGTAGAAAATTAAGACAACTTAATGATGATTTAGTTTTTTTTTTTTTTTTAATTTTAAAATTGAACAGGAGTGTTGCTTTTGAAAAGATATTTTTTAAAATTATTAAAAGAGAATTAGTTTTTAAAATCAGAAGACAGTTTTCAAGCATAGGAAATAAACAAGTTCTATGTAACAAAAAAAAGCTCTAAATGCTAACGAGCTTTATTATTAACAGTATTTAGTAATCAGTATCTTGTGTGTGAATTGTTAAGCTCTAAACAAAGTCTATATTCTAATTATACATTTAACTTTTTCTTTCGGAATATGAGAATTGTGTACAATTTAAAAGTTATTCGTAAATAAAAGACGTTGAGTTTATTTTTATAAATGGGTACGAATTATTAATTCAATGTGCACGAACAATGATTTTTCTTTCATAAACTTGATTATTTTTAATCATGCCATCATAGTTATTCTCCTTTTTGTTAATGTAACTATTACTATTATTACTACCAATGTTGTCTCATTTATTTTTAATTAAACCATCATAAATAGTGGTCACTTTTATTATTGCTATATTTTTTCAGAGGGTTACTATTGCTATTGTTAATAAAACTATTATTTTTAGGTCTAATTGCATTTTTAATGTGGTTCTGGTTCCTAAGTCTCAATTGTGTCAAGTGAGTTTCTTAAGTTTTTTTTTTCATTTTTTGTAAAAATGATTTTTTTTTTCATATCTTTCATTTATAATTAGTTTCCTCTATTTTAATTTTATCTAATGTTTAACCGAATTAGTTAATGTGACGAATTGGGCATAATATGACAGTAAGTAACTGTACCAGAAAAAAAATATGAATGATAAAAATCGAAGGATTAAATTGACGTAATTCGCACTTAAAAAAAGTTGACGTAATTGAAATTAGAAAAACTAAAACTATACAATTATAATATTTGAAGGGATTAAAAATGTTGTTAATTTTTTTCTATTTTCCTATTGTTATTCCGCTTACTGTCAGCGACTACTGTTTTTACAAATCATCATTATCGTAATTTCTTGAAAATATCTTATTTGAAACAAACATAAAAATAACTTCATTTGAAATAGACATATTTTTTAAAAAAAGACACTATGATTAAAATTTAAGAAAACTTCTACGAAAATTTATTTTTATGAATTTTGGAATAAAGTTTTCCTTCACGTATGTTGTAGTAATTGTTAAACTCAAATTTAATTTGTAAAGTTGTTGTCATGCGAAAAAATAAAATACGTTGCAAATCTTTCTAGTATGATAACAATATACAGGTGTGATTATTGCCTTGTTTTGCTTTAAAAACGATACATCTGAAATCTAAAGCTATGCTGAGTTCCTTGAATTGAAAAGAAGTTGACATCCTTATTTCATGTAAGCTTCTACATATAAGCTGTTTTCAGATTTCAATTAATTGACTATGAAAATTCATCAAAATATTCTTCAAAATTACAATAAATCATAACAAAAAATGCATCTAGATTTAAAATTAAAACAAACCCGCAAATGACTGGTAACATTCTCTCTTGTCAAACCAGGGGCATTGATCACTTGAAGAATTCACTTTGGCACAACCTCTGAAAGGAAGAAAATTAAAAGTGTCAGATCATGATAGCAACATAAAAAATCCAGAAATTGGATGAATAGAGAAAAATAAAACGGAAACAATTGCTGAAGAATTTGTGTGACAGCCTTGAGAAATTGATCATGCAGTTCTGGTCTTGTTTGGAACATCATCAGCTTCCCTGGAAGGGCATGGAGGATACCTTACGATTCATAATGATACGGATTGCATCTTTGCTTGATGATTTCAAGAGCCTTGTTGTCATTGCAAAACTGCAAGACATATCATTATCAATCGCGAGGACCCTCATAGGGAACGTTCTCCTCAGAGGGAATTTTGGCCATTGCTTACTAATAAGTTAGGAACTCAACACTCAAGACTACTGCAATTCTCATATATTGACTAATTCAGAGGCAACAGGCTTATATAAACTTATAAGTGCCGAATTACAATTTTTATATTTTATACCCTATTTACTCTTTAAATATTTATTCAATTCAATATCCTTGTTATCTTTACACACATATATAACGAACACGGATAAGGTCTTGATTTTTTTTTTTCAAATTATAATCAAGTAATTAAATATGTTTTGCAATTATCAATGAGTTCATTAATCAATGAAAAAGAGTGTATTGCTTGATAGAATATTAAAATTTTCAGCACTGGATAGAACTTTACATTAAAGCATATCGATCTTTAATTCGTTGAGTATTTATTTATATAGGATGGGAATAAATACGATAGACTAAATTTTATAAAGATGTAATTCATGCACAACAATTTATATTGCACATGAATACAAATTTTAAATAAAAATATATTAATATACAAATCATAAAAAAAAAGTTAGCCTTTGTATAAATAAAATGTGTATAAACTAAAAATAAATATTCATATTTTAAATCTTATATTGTATTGTGTAATTTTGAATAAATTTAAACATAAGTAGACAGAAATTTAAGAATCATAGATTAACTAACCTTGTAAACCTTCACCGAATTTGCAGTTTGCAGTAAATTTATAGTAAAGAACTTAGAAGATGGTAGTACGGATTGAGAGTAACATGAAACTGTGCAGGAGTGCTTGTGACATCAACACTGCTCTAGTCAATGCTATCACCCCGCCCACTTGGATTTTCTGTCAATCTTCTCTTATCATTCATTTATTACTATTTAATTAATTAACACACTAACAGTAATAAATAAATAAATCTAAATAATTGAGTCCATAATCACATTCACATCCATCCATATCCCTTCCTTCCACTAACCTCCCTCTCTCTCCAATCCATCGCTATCTCTATCTCTTTTTTGATACAAAGAAAAATAAAAAGTTTCATACTTTAGGACACCCTTTTCTGCAACTGATGATGGAAGGAAGCTGAAACAGTGAAAAACAACAACCAACCCCTGTCTTTGTTTTTTGTTTGTTGAATTGAAACTTGAGAGAGAGAAAGTGAATGAATGATGGAGGCAAAGGGTGTGCGGTTCTTAGCGTACCAATCAATATTTTCGAGCGTTGGATCTGGGGACTTTGATGGGGTGAAGAAACTGGTGGAGAAAGTGAAGAATGAAGAATGGTCATCGCTCTCTGATGTGATGTCTCTTCAGAACGATGCTGGAGAGACTGCGCTATACATCGCTGCAGAGAACAATCTGCAAGAGATTTTCAGCTTCTTGCTCAGCATGTGTGACTTCGAGGTCGTCAAGATTCGCTCCAAGAAGGCTGATATGAACGCCTTTCACGTTGCTGCCAAGCGTGGCAATCTAGGTTCCTTTTTTTTTTTTTTTTCATTTTCATGGAATAAGTTCTTCTTATGGATGTTGCTATTAATTCAGTTAAGTCAATGTTTTTATGATTCGCTTTTGGACTTGGAATATAAATACATATGATAGAATCGGAAAATCCTAAACGGTTCAACCAGAATTGCATAGCCATAGTATTTAACACCATACCCTACATGGAGAAATATTAGTGTAGCACCAATTCAGAAAAAAAGAAAATAAAAAATCGGTTGAGGTAGTTTTGACACGTACAAAGGAGGTCACCGAAAGTGCCAATCAGAAGAGTAAATTGCACAGAAGACCAAAAAGGATATTGGAGAGGGATCACATAGGAAATAATATGTTTGAAAAGTTGGATGCTTTTGTTGTTTCTTTCTTTGGATAAGGACCAACTATCAAATACCAATGCACCAAAATCATGAACGACCATGGATGTGTCTTCAGTGTTGATTTTTTCTCTTTCTAACTTGCATTCTGAATACTCGAGTCTTTTTTGATTGCCATGGACCTGATGATGACACATGTGTAAGCTTTTAGGATTGTAGATAGCTGCAGAGTGACATGTCATCATCTATAGTACTCTTGGATGCAATTTTTCTTATAATGCTTGTAGGTCAAACAATATTAGAAATCAGGGACAAGGTGAATGGAGTATTATCATGTTTCAATATTTGATTCTAAATAAGGATTTTCAATTATGATATCTTTATCATTGTCAATCCTTTTCCAGATATTGTGAGGGAGCTTTTGAATACTTGGCCTGAGGTCTGCAAGTTATGCGACTCCTCAAACACCAGTCCTCTATATTCTGCTGCAGTTCAAGACCACTTGGATGTGGTGGATGCTATCTTGGATGTCGATGTCAGTTGCATGTTCATAGTTAGGAAAAACGGCAAAACTTCACTGCACAATGCTGCTAGGTATGGTGTCCTTCGTATTGTAAAAACACTTATTGCTCGGGATCCAGGAATAGTATGCATCAAAGATAAAAAAGGTCAAACTGCCCTTCATATGGCTGTCAAAGGACAGTGTACTTCAGTGGTGGAGGAGATATTACTAGCTGATCCTTCTATATTGAATGAGCGAGATAAGAAGGGTAATACAGCTCTTCACATGGCAACAAGAAAATGCCGTTCACAGGTTAAATTCACATTCTATTGAACTGTAGCTATATTTATTCTTTTTGTTACCATATATGTGTTGGTTTCAAACTTATCTATAAGATCATAGTTTTCTGGAAGATAAACAAGTTGCCAACTTTGATGTGGGAAAATCCAAGTGGCATGCGATGATTTTAACAGAATACAAGAAATGCATGAACATCCTATATTGTTTGGCCATACAACTTGCCTATTGGGTCTTTTGTATTTAACCTCTCCTCCCGTGCACTGGGTGGCCCTCCCTTGTTAAGTGAGAGTGGGTTATTCATGTGAACCGTGAAGTTATTGTCATTATCTATGACATGTATTTTTTCAAGTCAGTATTCATGTAATTCTTGTCATAAGAACATATTATACCCTGTGAAGAAGATCTTGCTGGTTGCAGCAGCTACAGTAGTTCATTTTTTTATATGCAGTGAAGTCTTTTGAGAAGCAATTCAACTTTTTTTAATCAATTATCATTGTATAACTAGCTACTTAAGGGGTTCTGTATCTGTGACTTTTTTTTTTATCAGTACATTTTATGTTTATTAATAGTAACAGTCTAAAGCACCAGTCGGGGATCTTAGGAAATGGGTTATTTATATTTAACCTGTGGTTTAAGAAACCATACATGTGGCTTTTTTTCCCCAAACTGTCCTCATGCTATATGAGTTGAGTTTTATTTATATGCATAAATTGAATAAAATGAATGCACTTGTTTCCTTTGAGTGAGTTTTATTTTTGCTGCCTTTACTGACATGTTCTTTTTTTTCAGATAGTGAGCCTTTTGCTAAGCTATTCTGCTATGGATGTTAATGCCATCAACAAACAGCAGGAAACAGCCATGGATTTGGCAGATAAACTGCCATATGGAGATTCAGCTTTGGAAATAAAGGAAGCCCTTGCAGAATATGGTGCTAAGCATGCCAGGTATGTTGGCAAAGAAGATGAAGCAATGGAACTCAAAAGAACTGTTAGTGATATAAAGCATGAGGTGCAGTCGCAACTTATACAAAATGAAACAACGCGCCGACGGGTTTCTGGTATTGCCAAGGAGTTGAAGAAACTTCATAGGGAAGCAGTTCAAAACACCATTAATTCGGTCACAGTGGTTGCTGTCCTTTTTGCTTCAATAGCATTCTTGGCCATCTTCAATTTGCCGGGTCAATATATAACGGAAGAAGGACAAGAGATTGGGAAAGCTAATATAGCCGATCATGTTAGTTTCCAGGTCTTCTGCCTTCTGAACTCTACATCTCTATTCATTTCTCTTGCAGTTGTTGTAGTTCAAATTACTTTGGTAGCCTGGGACACAAGGGCTCAAAAGCAGATTGTGTCAGTGGTTAACAAGTTGATGTGGGCTGCATGTGCTTGCACTTGTGGTGCTTTTCTAGCAATAGCTTTTGAGGTTGTTGGAAAGAAAACATGGATGGCTATCACCATAACCCTTTTGGGGGTACCTATTCTAGTTGGCACTCTAGCGAGCATGTGCTACTTCGTTTTTCGACAACATTTTGGCATTTTCCGCAGTGATTCCCAGAGGCGCATCAAGAGAACAAGTGGAAGCAAATCTTTCTCATGGTCTTACTCTGCAAATATATCAGATTTGGATGAATACAATTCTGACATTGAGAAGATCTATGCCCTGTGAGTCAAGAATCATGTTACCACACAACAGAAGAGCAATGTTTCAACCTTTTAACTGAAACTGTTATACCACTGCTAAGTGATAATGTTAGCTCACCGGGATTTCATCATTCATCTTGAGTTTTCAGTTTTTGGTTTCAGGCTGTACTACTAGGCAATTCGGTTGGATTTGCATTTGCTAGTATGTGATTATAGTTCATAACCAACACTTGTAGATTTATGTATATGTAATTAAAATAATATGAAAGGGAAGTCCACTACTTAAGTCTGATATTGGAATGAGCATTTTCATTACAATACGAAATTGAATTTTCAGATCCCTCTAAACTTCCATCTGCATTATATTTCACCGTGCAAGAACTAGAGCTTCCTCTCTTAAAAGTGACGCGCGACTAAAGGTCATACGAGTCTATTTCAATCTCTAAAATCACAACTAGCATACAATTGGTGGTTGCTTGAGCTTTATTAATAGAAGCTAAAACCAAAGCTTTATGACTAAAAAACAAAGGGTGTTGACATTAATTACTCTAAGTCCGTATATTATCATCGAATTGATTCAATTTATTTTGTTATTACGCTTATAATACTAAAATTTGGAATTCAAATTCAACACTTTTCGAATAATATACCAAATTTTGATCCAATTTATACAGGCAATCGCATTGTCCTGAAATAATGAAATCAAACCAAATACAAAATAAATCTTGTGGTACGTCAACTCAAACACTAAGCAGCTAATTCCTTATTATTATATTATTATATATATGGCAGCACATGACATGATAAACAAAAAGCAAATTTTCTAAATAAAATATGCCCTCTAACCCACATGGTTTACAACAAAAACAACAGAACCACGTGGGCATGTATCTCGTTTACAAGCTCAAAAGAATAGCCCAGCAACGCCCAAGCTTTATGCATATTCATGATTCCTTCACCACCCCAACCTTCTATGATATGATTTACAATTTTACAAATCAATATCCCATCCCATAAATTGGGTTCAGTAATAAGATTTGACTCAATATGGGCAATAAACAACATTCTAGCTACCCAGCGCTCTTTTAGATGATCTTGATGTAGCAACAACATTAACCTCACTCAACTGAGGTCGCTTTAGTACTTCCTGTCTCTGTGCCTCCTGCATTTTAAAAGAAATCGCAACTCATGACTTGCAAAATAAGGTTTGTTAAATAATCATAAAACAGAAACAGTTGCCCAATCTCTATACTTCATGCTTAAGGTCATGTCTGGATAAACTTCTCCATAAACACTTACGAGACAAGGAAAAAACAAAAGGTAAAATGAATTGAATTTTTCTCATAAGTTAAAATCAATTTATGCATCTCATTTTTTAGATAAGTAAATAATAGAGCTTCTACAAAAGTTAAGGATTTAAGTTAATTTTAACTTAAGGAGAAAATTCGTCTTAGTTTCTTATTTTTTTCTCCTATGAATGTTTAGAGAAATTTATCTAAACAGGGTCTAAAAGTATGAGGAGGAGGAATTTTTGCGTGACTGTGCCTGGGTTTTCAAATGCACACGATGCTGGTGCTGCATTTGCTGAAATTGTTGTAGCCTTGCAGCAAAATTTATCCCATTGTGTGAGTTCCCACCATCCATAGCTATGTCACCGTCCTCACTGATTTGAGATCCACCAGACATGTGATGGAGAAATTGATAGGGATTTCCTGAGGATGTCTTCTTCAATTGCTCACCATTGAAGGAATACGATGGCACAGCCTTCAAACGAGTTTTGAGAATCTTGAAGGCAGCACTTTGCTGCATAATGGTATGAAATGAAGTGTCAATATAAACCGCAAAACATATGTACGGTCAAGATTATGAGAGTTGATACATTCAAAAATTAATTAGACGCATTAGTTTACACAACCAATGAAAGCATGCTCTCTCTTATCTCACAGTAGTAAATAGCTAGATTAATATGATAGAAATATGAATTATATGATAAATAGTTTTATTGAAAATGTTAAGATGTACACCAGTAAACATGGTGATACAAAGCAATATGCCGTTCCTAAATGCTAAAGTAAAGAAAGAGTTGAAATAATGTTAAAGTCTAGGAATTCGCCTCCTATAAAGGATGCTTGAACTTTGAACACAGTCACGGGCAGAAGGGATGGGATGGCTCAGAAGTTTTTTTTTTTTAATGATAAAAAGAAATTGTATAAGTTGCACAGACCTGAGGAAGCAACATCAGAAGACCATATAATGCTTTGAATAACCATGTATATCTTCCAGGTTCAAGAAGCTGCAAAATTAAATAATCATTCAACACATTTCCCTTGCAAGTGGATGCATTCATTGGTGGAATAAATTATCTCTTGAATAATAGGTAGTGTCATTAAATATAACTACCACTTAAACCATTAAATTCTGAGTATTTCTGAAATAAAATTAAAACTTTGAGACATTATTAATTAAAATTAACTTAACTATTTTCGTTGGTCTAGATGAATTAGTTATTTGTTCCATATGTATAACATTGGAGATAGTACTATGAGGATCAAGCATATGCATTGTAGGTTGAGAATAACAAAATAATGCTTCATTATGATGGATATTGAAAGCTACAATAAAACGCAGCAACCAGCTATTTTTTTCCACCTAAAATAAATAGAAATATTTCTTGAATAGCTTTTTTTTCTGCACCAAAAAATCAGCTTTTCAAATTGTAACATATTAATAAATAATAAATATACCCATTATTCTTTTTCTTTTAATAAAAAAGAAACACCAGCGGAAGGATGTCATATGACATACCCCCAAATTACTTTACAAGGAAGGATGCAAATGAATGATACAAGTCTGTCTAGGATATGACTCATACTATAAATAGTTCAAAATTTTATTTTATTAGAATAAATGTTAGGGGGAAAAAGAAAGAAAATAAATGATGGCATCTGAAATCTGCTCGTCATGAGATTAAATTTCTATACTCTTTGAGGTTTCATCCAAACAGGAACAATTAATTTTGGTATGCGGCAAGACAAATGAAAATTGAAACAGGACATACAAATCAAAATAGCAGCAGTTTAGCAAGGAAAAAGAAACAAAAAGATTGTCAACCTTTTGCCTTAATCATCAGAAACATAAAACCGTATTTGAAAAATATATTCTATTACAAGATTGTAAGATGTGAAGATAATTCAATTAAGCACCTGCAATCTTAGATAAGCAAAGATCGGAGTTTCCAGCAAGCGAATCAATTTATCCAGCTGGATTAAGAATTTGACATTAATATCCTCCTCAACCAGAGATTGAATCACAGCACTCGCATGTCGGTAAGTCTGTTGAGGAAGATAATTCATGTTATAGAAGAGGGGACACACAATCCAAATAAAGCTAAGCCATTATGCACAAATACACTTTGAAGTAAAAAAATATGTGTTTGTGTGTCTGAGTGCACAACTTCGAGAGTTAAACATAGAACCAATAATAATCAAAGCCAATTTATAGATACCTACCTGAGCTAATAAGCACAGACTTATAATTGCCATTGGAGAATGGCACCACGAGGCATACAAAGAAACATATAAATCCTTCCCGGCAGGATTTACCAGTGATTGCTTCAAAAGATCTCGAATCTCAGATAGTTCCAACGATGTAAGTAAGATCAAATTCAAAGCCTGTAATTTAAAAAAAGGGGGAGGGGGGGGATCAAATGCAAATGAATGTCACTTCAGGTCCTGCTCTTGAAAAAGTAAAAAAAATATAACAGAGCATAAAGTTAAACAGAAGTGTTATACAATGGTCAACTTCTCAACAGTTCCATAAAACTCCCTGCCAGTTCATTTCCCCTAGTCATACTTGGCCTCAACACCAATCTTATAGTAAATGAATATTGTCAACTTCTATCGAATATTACACTAATGGACAATAATGAATTTCAAGAAGCAAAAAATTAATAATTAAAACCATAATGCTTAAAACCGAAGCAAAAAATATTGTAACAACCAGATCCTGTGATTCTTGTGATTATTCTATTAAGTTTTAAATAGATCATGCAATCATTGAAAATCAAACATCTTCAACAATCCTTTCTAAGAGATGCATTAATGTGATTGTACCTGAAATTTAAATACAAGCCCACATTAATCATTTGAAGGAGGATTAAGCTTCTGTCACTTTTCCTTTTCAGATTTCAAAAATCGGATCTCACAAACGGTTATACTGAATCAAAATTTTCAAAAAAATCTGAAGGGATAATAGCTTGTTAAAATATAGTCACACCATAAATAGTCTTTTAATTTAGAAAGTAGAGCATACTGATAAAAGCCTATTAAGAAACATTTAAGCAAAATATATAAGTGCACTTAATACAGTCAAAGGGTTACTCGACACTATTAGGTATTGCAAAAATATTGATTTCCCAACAGTATTAAATATTAAAAATCAATGTGAAAGCCAGGTATACGCATATTATTCAACAAGTTTTTTATAGAGCAGCCCAAAAGTTCAACGGAAAAATACAAAGATAGCTATCAATAGAATAATAGTTCAAAATAACATAAAAACCAGTTAATCCTGCCCATAAATACAAGCAAATAAAATGTAATAAGTACAAGCTTCATGCAAGTGTTTCATTAGATTTTTTTATTTTTATGGTGAAGTGGGACATAGACAGTGAACAATACAGATCAGGAGTATATAGCAGCTCCTTATTAAGCTCTAAAAAAAGTCACAACCAACCTGAACCATTATTGATGCAAAATCCAAGTCCGATTCCCCTTCCAGTATTGTAGAAAGTTCACGGTAGACTCTCTCAGCATTCAAAAGCACACAAAGTCGACGAATTATCAAAGGACCACGCCTACAATGTTATAAATTAAAATCAATAATTAAGAAAGTGGAAGTTAGTTGTAAAAACTAAAAACATACTTTAGCAAAACCATATAGGACTAGTTTGTTTAAACTTTAAAAAAAGGATTCTTAAAAAGTGATTTTCTAATAAGCAAACAGGAGTTGCTTATTAAAAAAAAGCACGAAACTACATTTTAAAAAAAAAGTTTAGACAAACACAAAACAAGCAGAAAACTGCTTATTTTATTAAAAAGTGTTTTAAAAAAAAAAAGAAGCTTAAACAAATAGGATGGAGGAAAACAGCGGCTTACTTCTCCAAAAGGGAATTGTCTACCCGGAAATTGTGCACCAGGAAGACAACAAGTTGCCGAAAGTGCTGAGAGTCTTTTGCAATGCATGCATGAACATCAAGAACTACAAGAACAACCTATTCAATAAAAAACTATAATGAATCACTGACAATTCAAGTGAGTTTCAATTTGCACAAAAGAAGTGAACAATATTGCAAATAAGGATAGGAAAAACTTCAAAAAATCATTTTTTTTTATTCTGCAATCAAGAATCAGGAGTCAAAAAGGTATCTACGAGAAGTTCATCAAGGGTGGAATTGCATAAATGCTTTTAATAGAACAAATGAAGGCAAGGTACATCTGGGGGACGGTAGACCTAAACAGAAAAAATAAATATAAAAAAAATCCATAATGGAAATAAAATTCTGATCTTTTTCAATAGCATCTGATACTACCTAATATTGTGTGATGTTTTGACCTGTAAATATAATCAAATTTCAAAGTTCACCCAATCAGTACCAAATATTCTAGTGGATGCCACAAAGTAAATTTGATGCATGAAACCTACAGACGAGTTATTGAGACAGTAATGCTCGGGCCTAAGGCCACTCGACATTCTTGCCAAACACTTAAGGATGGCGTTTGGCATTTCAACAACTGGTCACTTATTTTTTAAAATCAATTTCTAGTACACAAGGAAAAAAGGGTGGATGGAGCGCTGAATGTGAACATCCTAAGAAAATGATGAAAACAGTAACTTATCCATAAGATAAGTGAACAGATAAAACCACATTTGCACAAAGATTTTGAGAAATGAATGATTGATGAAATAGAGTTGAAAAAAAAATTATATCTGGATAACACTACCTCATCAGATGGATCTGAAAGTGCCTTGAGCAGAGTGTCAAATATGTCATTCAGAAATTGCAAAACCTGTTTTGGACATGAAGGAGATCACACAAAAGATTTTACAGAGCATTTCAGGTAAACAAAAATAGCAATCTAGTCACCTCAGTACGATAATTGTTTAAAAGGGTGGATATCCAGTGCAAAGCTTCAATTCGAGTAGCCTCCAATTCACTAGATAATTGCCTGATCAGTCAAACCATCCCAAAAATCATTCTACAGAATAATCAGTGCAACATAGAGTAGTTGGCTAAGTACAAAGGACCCTCAATCATTTCTCAATAGCTTCTACAGTGGTCAAACTACCCTAGAAAGAAAAACTACACCTCCTGGCAATGGAGAGGATTGCTCCTACATCAAACGCTTCAGCTGGATCTGCCTTGAGGGCACGTAGCTCTTCATTGGTTTCACGAGCAACCTTATATATAAGCAATAGATAATTTCAAATTTATTGATTACATGGAAGGAAGCAATGTCATTAAAAAAATCTATAAAAAAAACAGAAAGCAAAACAATAGATGAGGAAAGAATAAAAGAAAAGCTCAACAGAACCTACAACTCTAATTTTCTCTTCTTTATCTGCTATACAAGGCAAAATGGCTCCAAGAATGTCAGCATAATATGGAACAAGCTGGTCTCCACCAAGCTTGACAAACTCATTTATCTGTTAAAATGAGAACACAGACATTATTTAAATTTAAATAAAAAGTAAATGAATCACAAAGCATTTACTAATAAATTTTCTTTTGATATAGAAAGAAATTTTAGCTTTCAGGAGATGCCAACCCTAAGCATAAAGTATTATTATAAGAGCAAATAGTTTACTATCAAGTCAAAGAATTGCAGTACCACTTACCCATGTGATAGCTGTTAGCCTAGTAAATTCATCCGGAGAACCTGCCCTCTGTACCAGGATTTGAGTCATGCGACCATAATCTACAGACTTCAAGAGTACCACTGCTCGAGTCAGAAAATGACAAATGAACAAAAAACTTTGCTTTCGATCAAAGTAGTAGTTGAAAATGAAGCACAGCTCCGTTAATCAACACAAGCACAAGCTAACAGGTATATCAATCCTAAAAGATGGATTAGGGGACAGATATAAAAATGGACAATGGCTGCAATAAATTTTACTCGTACAAGTAATGAGAATCTAATGATATACAAGCAGAAATGGGGAAACCATAAAAAAAGGGATAATGGCTTCCAAAAATTTCCCAGGCAGGTAACAAGGGGAAAAAAGCAATGGCACAAAAGAAGAATCAGACAATGAAAAGTTCAAGAAGCTTTACAACTCAAAGAAAAGAGGAAAAATACATTAGTAAGAGCCTTACTGGGGAGTTTTTAATCTCTTTAAGAAACTCTGAAAGAGCTGTATCAGCTTGTTGACGTATCTCATGACTCGAATCACTCAACATATTAAACAAGCCTGAGATGTTACAGATGATTAGGTGGTAGGCTTTCATTTCATATAAAATGTTGAGAAATAAAATGACCATTCTTCAAACAATACACTTACCATCAAGAAAATCAGGAAGAAAACCCAGCATATCAATATCTGGGACACTGTCCAATACAGTAATCCATCCTACCAAAAACTGGCGGACATATGGATTCAACACATTCATGCGCTCCCTCAGCAGTGGTATGAATTCTTCAATACTAAAGATCAAAAACAAAATTGAAGGGAATGAGGCAGTGTAAGTTCAAGTGAGGAGGAATAGGTTGACTTTTACTATTTCATTTTGGTTATGAAAAGTGAAAATTGCTTCATTTAATACGAGATTGCTTCACACCTTGTGGTGTTTACACCTCTTGCCTATCGAAGCTCTGTTCAAAAATTACATTCAGAGATCTCTTTACCTAGTACCTACAAGTCTTTCGAAAATTTAAAACACTAGATACAGAGAAACAAAAAAAAAAAAAATAGACTTGAGAGAATGGTGCACCTGAACTGATCACTTTCAGTCACAATATCCTGTTCCAACAAAGCAATGTTTAATCATCAGTTGAGCTAAAGGGAACAGCAACTCAAATCATTGCTAGATCAATCCCTATTCAGCATATGTTTGCTGTGTGCACACAAAAGCTTTGTTGGACTTCAAGAAAAACCTATACCTTCACAAGCCTATCTAAGAGGTGAGCAGCACTTTGTACATTGGCATCTGAGTCAGCAGAAAGCTTGCATAAGGCATCAAAGATCTGGTTGAAGAAAATAATAAAATCCCCTCTCACAACCTGACATCAAATTGAAAAGGTGCACATTAGAGGATAGTAGACGATCAGATTAAATCTGACCATATGTCAGTAAAATCAAATCCTCACCTTTGCTATGTTATAAAGTGCTTCGCAAGCATAATAACGAACTTTGCTATCTTGGTCAGAGAACGAATTTAACACAGGGGGCACAATTTGCTGTCACGTACAATAATATATCTAGGTAAGGATAATGAAAAGCATATATATGCTTAGTCATGTTAAAATAAGCTAAACAACAAAGTGAAGGATAACATTAATGCTTGTTTCTAATAAATTCATTCCAAAAGAATAAATTTCTACAAACTGTAGACATAATTTCGTTTGCTATAATTTAACATTTTTCAGTTATATCTTGCTATAAATTAATTCTTTCGGATGGTCCTTGATCATAAAGTTGACATGTTAGAATCCATGACAAGTACAAGAAAACTGATCACTGATATAAGCTTACATAGTACCGAAATGAATTTGGCATAACTTCTCAAGATGAAGGAGTTCAACTTGTAAGCCATGACAAACAAACAAAAAAAGCAGGATTAAAAAAAAGCAAAAGTTCAAAAGTTAGTAACCCCTCACCTCAAGATGCTGAGCTGCTTCAGAAGTCAACCCAACAGTTGCAGCTGCTAATCCTATCAATCCTCCCTTCATTGATTTTTTTTAAGAAAAAAATAAATAAATTCAAGCACCATACAGCATGACCAATATATTGAAACCAAATTTTTTTATAAAAAAATACCTTCCGATGATTGGCCTGTGGTGAATAAGTAAATTCCGTAGTCAACAAATTGATCACAGCCGTTATTTTATCATGATCCCCAGCAGCAGCTAGCTGCTTCACTATCCCCTCAATCTACAGACACCAATAATCAAACACCAAAAACCCTAAAACCCCAAATTGAGCGAATTGCAAAAAGAAAATGAAAAGGGGCAGAGGACAAACATCAAGAGCAGCATTTTTGCGCTTCTCGTAGAGCTTGTCAGCAAGGTTGCGAAGCACGGCTGCCGGAATCAAAGAGAGAGCGTCGACCATGGCCACAACCAACAAGCTGGGAACTCTTTGATTGTCGAAAAGAAATTAACTTTACGAATCAAATTCGTTTTCGGATCTTTTCCTGCTCGAAACGAAACATTTTGATGTTTCTTCTTGCAGGTTTTCCCCCCCTCTCTAATTTTCTTTTTGGGGATCACAAACCAAATCGGAAATTCAATTTTCTTTTTTCGGGATAACGAGTGACGTGGAAAGCGACTTCTATTGGAAAATTTGGAATTCGGATCAATCAGATCTGATAAAATCCGCGAATTGAAACGAGAAAGCAAAGTTGAAATTGAAATTGAAATTGAATTGAAGCCTAATTTTTATTTTCCCCCAATTTTATTTAAATGAAACAAACGGAAAGTTTTGTCGAGTTTTTAAGATTCTTGTAATAATAACAGTAATAATCTATACTTACTAATACTAAAATGAATAGCCTTGATTAGTGTCTATATTTTATTAGAAAATTTTATATTTAAATTACTTCTTAAATTTTAAATTTTTTCTTCTAACATACAGTAAGTAAGTAGTAAGTTTTTACTATTTCTAGTTAATTCTTTTATTCAGTCACTTTTTTATTAATTGTATTTAACTTTTGTTATTTTATATTTATCGTTTAAAAAATTTAGAATTCCCCTATTAGTAATCATACTGATAATTTATAACTATAAGATATTTTAATATACATATTTTTATGTTTATTTTATTCTTATGATTACATTCATAGGTTATTATTTTATTTTTATAACTATCCTCACAAATCACCCACTAATTATTATTATTTTTCTTTTCATTTAAAAAAAATATGAAAAAAATCATTAAATACGGAGTGTTTATTTTTCCTTAATATGAATAAAAGAAATACCTCTCATTTGATATACATATTTTATTAGATAATTTTATCTTTAAATTACTTCTTAAACTTAAAAAAAATCTAAACTATGCTAATTTCTCATTACATTTATATTGTTAGTTTTTTGTTAATATTTTTTTATTAATTGTATTTAACTTCTGTTATTTTTTTATTTATTATTTAAAAAATTTAGAGACATATCTCTCTTCCCCTGTAGTAATAATAATAATTAAAAGTGATCATTTTAGGAGAGTCCAGTGTCCAATAGCTACTAAAACCGAGGTTGAAAGTTGAAAATAATGAGGAAGTTACATAAACGTCTTGTATTTCTGGACAATCATGTTTATTATGTGGATTTTTTAGTCCTGCATTTCACAAATCACAGACTTTTTATGTTAAGTTTTATACTGATGACTCTCCTGTTATTCCCATTTGTATTAGGCCACTAACAAGAGAAGAAATAAAAAGAACCTCTTTTTTCTCTATGGGTAATTTCAGAGCTCCAGGAATAGACGGTCTCCAAGCAGTCTTCTACAAAAGCCAATGGGACATGGCTAGCTGGTGATCAAAATTGACCTCAAAAAAGCCTATGATAGGATTAAATGGAGCTTTGCGAGGATATAGGGCTGCCAGGTTGGTTTACAGTGATGATTTGGTTTTGCATGTCTTTGGAACGATAAGGTGTTGGACCAATTTACCTCCTCTAGGGGTATTAGACAAGGCAATCCCATATCACCATATCTTATTATCTTAAGCCTTGAAAGACTTTTCCATTGGATAAATGTTGTTGTTTACCATAAGCTTTGGAAGCCAATTAAGCTTGTTCAAGGAGGTCCTTATCTCTCTCATTTCGCATTCGAAGGTGACCTACTTATTTTGGCAGAAGCAAGTATGGATCAAGTGGCTATCATTAAGCATGATCTCCGCTAGTTTTGTGATAGCTCAGGTCAAAAGGCGAGCATGAAAAAACGCAAGTCTTGTTCTCTAAAAATGTCAATTGGCATATTAGAGATCAAATCACTCAAGAGTTGGGGTATCAAAGCACTAATAATTAGCTCCTTGCTGTTGGCAATGACAGTTTTTAATTGCATTTATGAAAGACCAATTAAATTATTAAAACAGTAATTAGCAATAAATAAAGAAAATAAAATATAAAAAGATGTGTAAGAATGAGTTGGAATAAAAAGAAAACTAGGATAAAAGTTAATTCCTTGAAGCTTTATCTTGTATTTACGTCGTCATCTAACACAAAAAGTCAACGCTGTAGGGTAACCCTTCCTCCCCACATGACAACCCTTCTTTAATTTCCATGCTCAGTTTCTCATCTCAGTGTAAATATTAAAGATGAAATGATTTAAATAAAAATTGTGAAGACAAAAAAACAGTTACACAAAGTTGTAATACAAACCTTTAAATAGAAGTAGTTACTGGTATATATATTTATTTAATTACTTTATATATTGGTATAGATATTTTTAATACTAACCTTTCAAAATAGAGACCAAATAAAAAGAAACAGAGAAATCAAATATATTTTATGATTTAAAAGATAAATTATTTTTTGCAGTTTCCTTCATTTGTTAGCAAATATACAAATATAAAATATATTATATTTCTTCTTCTAAAGATTAATGATCACAATGATGACACGATAAAAATTGGTGACAATAGTCATATTAATGATGATCATGATGGGAGTGACCTGATAATTATCACGGTGATAATGATAATTGTGATCATAATGATAATGAACTATTAATTGGTTTAAGATATATTTAAACTTGATAAATTAGACATTTGATTTTATGAACAATGAATCTTGTTGAGATTTTATGAAATTTGTGATATTTTTAACCACCGCAAATCCTGTATTTTAAATTTTAAAATAAAAAAGAACACTAGGTAGGTTGAATCTCTTTCAAACCTAATTTCAAAGTAAAAAGTTCACATTATAAATTTGTAAGGACAATAATCAAACAATTTTTTATAGAACTAAAAACAAACTTTGAATATTTTATAAAAGCAAAAAATATATTTTAATATTTTTTTAATCTTGACTCTTCAATTTATTGAGAAATTTTTTTTAACTAATTCAAAATTTGACCAAAAAATAAGTAAAACCCAATTAAAAATTATTTTCGTTAAAGATCAAACTCACTTACTATCTTTCTCTTAAATTATGTAAAAACCACTATCTAATTGGGAAAGAAAGGTTTTCACTCTCGAAAATGATTATTCAAATTTATATTTTAAGATTTAATATACACTGAAACGCTCTGATTTGAATTGAGTTAAGGGAAAGAAAAAAAACGCGGATATGCCCTATACAGACACTCTTGATGTTAGACGCATGACGATATCAACCATGAAATATGGACTTACGAAGCGTTTAAACATTCTTCAGAATTGAAATGAAAATAATGCTTAAAAGCAACCCATACATATTTTACTACTTGACATATCTGGAGTTTGGATTATGAAGTGAATCCTGACGCCAGTAGAGAACTGATTGGTATCACAACTTGGCCGATACATTGAGCAGGCCGCGAGACTTTCAAAATTAGGCTCTATATATTTCTAATTGATACACGAGATCATAGTAAGAGAATCACATGAGCTCCAATATGGAAAATTAAAAACAACTTATTTGAGAATAATTTATATGACAAGAACAATTGATACAACACTATATATTGCAACAAACATCAAAATCGATCAAATGAATGTTGGCTTATAAACGATTCTTCAAGTTCTCTAAAACCTCGGTAGACATGTTCTGTTTGGTTCTGTGGAAGGGCTAACCTCCGCAATTCAGTCATATACCTGCATGTAAAATTCAATCAGATCAAAACTATAATTGGATATAAACAATATATCTATACAATGGAAGATGAGAACGGGTGCACAGGTTAAAGAATGGAAGATTCGAGAAATCAGCTAATACAACATGATGCATATCAATCAAGGAACAAATACAAAGAACTATACCTCTTTCTATTAAATTGATAGAAATTATGTCCACAATAAATGTCAAAAGGACTAGATTAATAAGATGAATACATGAAGTCAACCTGTTTGCTGCACTTGTGATCTTGTCCCGAATTCCTTGGCTAGCAATAGTACGTTCCGATGAGAATCCTCCACCTAGTATTAGGGAATGCCCAGCGGCACTGCTACCCATTCTTTGTGAATATACAGACATTGCCCACTCTCGAAGTACCACTAGAACCGATCTCAGCATACGTAATCTAACACTTGCGGATGGCAAAATAGCCCCATTTGATAACAATTGGTCATATGCATTCAATACAGGTTCAGCTGCACCCTTACAAGCAGAAACAAGGGCTCTTGCAACATCTTCATCTCCAACAGCTTCAACCCCAGAATTTAACCTCTCCTACATAAAGACATGAATTCATATCTAAGATTAAAGTAATAATTCCACCAAATCCTACCCACCAGAACTGAAAGGTGTTCTAGAGAGTACAAGGGTAGAAATAATAATACTTGAGTAGCATCTACTGTAAAAATCAATCAGTGAGTCGGAATATGTACCAGTCCAGCCTTCTCTAAGTGAAGACAAATAATGTCGAGTGGTAAAACAGCTCCATCACCAGGATAAATGCGGGGCCCGACCCTCTTTAGTACTGAGCAAGCTTCAGCAATACCCCCTCTTGATATAGCTTGATCTATAAGTCTAGCCCATGTCTCTCTGACAATGCTGCTGTCAGTATCACTGGAAAAATTGGCAAAGTACAGCATCTCCAGGCATATCTAAAGAAAAAGTAGGAAATGAAGAACTGTTAACAGGAACTCCGATAAATAAATTTCACACTATAATGACAATCTTTTCAACAAAAATACTTCAAAACCACAATGACAAAATCATCCGCAGTACAGTAGCAGATACAACATATTCAGTAATGCTTTTTTGGCTTGAAAATAGAGAAAGAATTTGACAAGAGAGAAGAGGGAAAAAAAAGGTCACAAATTCCCCACATCTAATTTTGTATCATAGGAAAGAAAAGAAATCATAAATATATTTCACAATTTGGTTTTGCTAAAATAAATAAATGGAAAAAAGGGAAGGAGGTGAACATGAATGAATAAATTTACTAGTTTACATAACATAATTGATTTGTAGAACTTCCATAAAACAGGTGGTAATGGAATTTTGAAAATTTAAATTTAATAAAATGAGTATGAGGACCTCAAATCCTTCATTTTCTTTCTTTAAAAATAATAATGCCTCCTTTTTCTTCCCTATTTCAACAAAGTGACATCTGAAAGCAAATTGCTCAGAATAATTGATAGAACACCAATAGATTGATGAATAGCATTATTGAATCGCACAAAATACAGACACTACAGCAGTAGTTGCTGTCCCAGAGACAGACTCCTACAGAGAGGAGCTTTCTGTCCAAGCTACAGGGAATTAACACACAAATCTCTCTACTACTTCATACTACACATATATCTAATACTAATAATAAATAATTGATCCTAAATTCAAGAACATCCAGCATGACAGTTATTACTACACAATATATAATATAACAATATATAACTTCTATGCTAAACAGTCAACATAATAGTTATTATGCCACATGCCCTATTCTGGAATGCACTATAAAGATGATGGGCAAGGATGTAACAATGGATCATCCTTTCCAGCCCCACCTGAATTTCAGTTGCCATCAATAATCTAGATACTAAAGCTCAAAAGACTTTGATGGATACCTGTTAGTTTTCATTATCACACTCTTAGATATTCAACTAGTTCAAAACTAACATAAAGTGAACAAGCAGAAGAGAAAAATCTAAAGCTGCACAAATCTAACCAAAAAACAAAAAACAAACAAAAAAAGAATGAAAGTACCTCCCAGAGCCCAAAGGGAACAGCATATTCATTATATAACTGGGTTATGCTCTTTACATCTGAAGCTAGCTCTTTAGCCTTCTCTCGTGTTGCATTTGCAAAATTAGCATCAGCAGTAGAACTTCCCTCAGGCACTACACCATTTTCAGCAGAATCTGGTGTGGCAGGTAAAACATCAGACCTGGAAGCCACAGACTCTAGTTCTTCTTTGATTTTTATCTGGAACCGAAGAACAGCAAGCTTCCCTTCAAGCAAATCTAGGAACCCACTGTCAATGGAACTTCGACCAGAACCTACTAACCCATCACTATTAGTTGCATTTTTGGCCTGTAGAACTGCATTACTTAGGTATTGACACCTGAATTTTACAAATTAAAAATTATTAGAAGATATCCATGCAAGCATATAAAACAAATTCAGCAATCCTACTAAATTCTAGAGAACCATGTAGAGGCCTTAAGTGGAAGAGGAGATCAACTTGATACATGTAAAGTGCAGAGTCTTGCAAGTACAGTCATGGACACGTTAGTGAACTTGAGTCATCGCAAGCACATAAGAAACAGGAGTTGTTTGAGAAAAAAAGAGATGATAAAGACAAGGAAAGTGAGAACTTGATTAACCTCAGTTCAAGAGTAGGAACTCCATCAATAGAACGCCTTTCAGCTAGTCTAAGCAACGCATGAGCTGCAAGCATATGTTGGCGTTTCAAAACATAATACCGTGCCAAAAGTTCATAGTACTTGACTTGATTAGATGACATAGGTGCTCCCGATTGTCCCACTGGAGAAATTGTGGCTGTCACAGCACGAACCTAGCAGATCCAGAAAAACAAGAGGACTAAATTTACAACGAAATATTATGAAAAGTATGGCAGGGTGTAGCGTCTGCATACAAAACATATACAGTCAAATTGTAATAGACAATATTTGTGCCTTTTGACCTAGTGAACAGTTATCCCTCAATTAGTTACTGGGGAGAAAGAGATAATAAACAACCTCGTGTAGAGAATTACGACCGGCACTTTGCAAAAATGGCAACAGGTCAGGACCCCCATACTCTAGCAATTCATTCTCGAGACCTAAATCAATCATAGCCTGGTAAAGATACTCGTGGAAAATTCTGTCAGGTGATTGGACACCCAGCTGAACAATTTGACATATATATTTTTTCCGAGAGGCTGGATCAAGAGCAGATTGTGAAGCAGTTGATCTAATAGGAGTCCCAAATTCTCTCTGTAAGGTGTCACCTTTCAGAGACCGCAAAGCACCGATAATTATTTCATAACACTGCCCCCGCTGAGCAAGTGCTTGCTCTCTGACAGTTGCATCAATTTCATCATTATAAGCATCGCCTGCAGGGTCAATAGCCTGTGCCTTTTGTAGTGGTAAGCGCACAACAGCTTCATAAAATCTGCAGTGGGAAAGAGCTTTTGACTTTCAGATTGAAGGCTTAAAATCATAGGCCATGAAAATAGATGATGCTCGTCATGAAAATGGAGGAGAGCAACAAAGGAAAAAAAGGTGTACCTTAAATCCTCAAAACGTTTGCAAACAGTTCGTAGGTCCACAGACTCTGGAACTTTACTTAAGGAATTAAATGCTTCCCTTGCAAGATTCTCCTTGTCCTTAGCATCTATAGTCATAGCAGCTCTCTCTAGGGCTTCCACGGCTAAAAAGAATTTGTAATCAGACTCCTTATAGTAGCTTGGACAACCATCTCTCAATCTCCTACTAATGTCATCTACAGTGCCCCTGCCATCAGGACCAGTATAATACTGGAGCAGAGTATTGTTCAGGAAACTAATTATTATAGAAGATACAAAACTTTATGAAAGAAAAAAAAGAAGAAAACTCCATTAATGCATAAACTTTTTGTAGATCAAATCTCCTTCATGGCTTCCTAAACAGGGATTTACCTCCATGAGAACAGATATAAGTCTTGTAGCAAGATGGTCACCCTCCTCAGAACAAACTAGTTGATGAAATGTCAACTGAACTAATGCTTGTTGAAGGTTAGAATCAAATCCCTGAATCAATCGAGTCACGTGATGCTGTGAAAGAAGTTGAAGCAAAAATAGGGCTTCACCAGATCTAAGGAGCAACTGCCTAATGCACTCCATTGCCCTCACCTGTGGCACAACAAACCCAAGTGAGAAGAAACTAAACCAATTACTTACAAAACATGCCACATATGCAAACATTTAAAAATGTAGGCTCACCTCCATGGCAGCTAATTCAGCAGGACTATATGGCAACCTTTGCCGTTTATTAGATGTTCTGCCACCATTGGACTCCATATTTCTGGAATACGCACCAAATAAGTTTCTTACCATGTTTCGATCCCCGGCTCCTAATGCCGAACCATTACCATACAGAATGGAACCACTCAGATCTCCTAAACCTGCTACACAGCCATAAAGTCCCCTCCTCTGGTTCCTTCTAGATCTTAAGAATTTCTCCAAAGATCGGAGTTTCTGTTCAAGGACTTGCATAGCCCCAACAGAGAGTCTGCACACAACTACTCCATTTTCAGATAGAGTGCCTGAAGGGCCTAAACTTCCCTTTACAACCATTACAGGAAGTTCCCACAGAGGAAAAAGTAATCTAGATGAACACAAACAGAGCCCTTCATGTGCACCTGAAAATACAGGCTCAGCCTCCTGAACAACCTGGCCCATGCTAAATCCACCAGCAGCACTTCTTGTGTTTGATAATGCATTACTACCTTCAAGTTGTGGCATGCCAACAACTCTTGGGTCCTCAAAAGCTTCAGCTGCCTTCTCAGCAATAACATTGCTGATAAGGTTTTCAGAATGCACTATTCTTGCAGCTAACATTAGACACATTGCAGCTGCCTCACCTGCACCAAAACGATTGAAGAAATCTTCTAAAACTGATCGTGGAGAGTTGGATTCCAATAGCCGCCTTATAATGTCCAGTGGCCTGTTAAAAACAATTTCCATCATGCCCATGGTGCTGAAGACGACAATCCTTCTTCTTGGTAGTATATGTTGGGTTGCAAGATCCCCTCTTGCCCAGAGTTTGCCAGACACCCTTTCACATGATTCCATAGAGCTCTCATAACCACCAAACTCAATTTCCGAATATAGAGACTGCACAGTAGCTGCGGTATCTGGCAAAGGTAAAACATCTGCCACAGAAAGCATTCGTCCTTCAACTGGTAAAGAAGATACCGACTCCCTTAATGCCCGGGAACTTCTCGTACTTGTTCCTAGATTACCCGACGGTGATGATTGTGAGCTTGAATCCCTGTTCAAAACAAGGAGTGAAGACATGGTCGAAGGTGATGCATCAGAAAGGATAAGAGTTCCAGCAGAATAATAAGCTGCCTCAACTTTCAGGGAGAGATCCTCATTCGGAGGTCTACCAGCAAGAGCCATGGCTCCAAAGGTGAGACCACCACTAACACCCCAAGGAGGAGCAGGCCTTGTAGTGACAACCTTTAAACAGCTAGGCTTGTGGTGGTTGGTGTTGAACCCAGTCAAGCTTCCACTAGAAGGAGAGGTAGATAGGTACATCCTTCTGCCATCTGATAAAACAGCAACAAGATGTAGCCACTTGGATTCAAGTGTAGATAAAGGTGAGATGCAAACAATAGATGGCTTTGGAGATCGACTAGAGACTCTTGACCCTGTCGATTGTCTAGCTCCATAATGTGCATCCCTCTGATTGACAAGATTCCTTTCTTCAGCTACTTTCTTTAAGGGGCCATCACCGTTTGGTCCTAGAACATAAACTTGAAGCTTCATCTCTTCCGTTCGTGCATACAATATTTGTCTCTCGTTGTCAAAAACCATTTCAACAATGGGGTCAACAGCTCCAAAACTGAATACATTTGGTATAACCCATCTGCAAATAACAGCTAATATTAAATTACTAAGAAATTAGCAAAGGAATGTTTAGCTACAAAAAAATCAGGTAACTTTATATACCATAACAATTCTACAATTAAAAAAATTAATTTGCAATCAAGCATGACAGTTAACGACTAGTATATCTAAAACAATTAAGAAAACAAAATGTACCTTGAAATTACACTTCCCAAACCAGCAGTGATGCAGATTTTTCTGCACCGTTTTTGCCATCCAGAACCAGTTGAATAAAGAATCTCATATATGTGGCCATCCCGACCAGCAAGGAAAATGCGGCCCTTATTAGTACATGCCACACAAGTCATTGTAACCCCATCAGATGGTATTGTATGCTCTGGCAATGGCTGCAATGTAACTTCTGCAAATGGATCTGAACCATCTGCTCCTCCAGAGCAGCATACTCCTACTAAAATTAACTGATAAAAAGGACAAGGTAAGAAACAATACTGCTCCCACATGGGGTTCTGGAAAGAACATACTGCAAATCATTCATTGGAAACTTGTCATACAAAACCCTTTTATTGATGAACAAAAAATATCTTATAGCATGTCACAGAAAACTTAGCAGCATATATTGAATATTGAATATATAACTAACAAAACCACCACACTAAAGTATATGGATCTTTTATGTTTCCTATCAGGTGATTTTTCTTCTCCCTTTTATCTTATGAATTAAAGAATAGTATATAAAAAACCCTATTGACTGAGCCAAAATTACAAAATCTCCAACTTCTTAGTAACATGAACTGGAATAGAAATGAAGGGATAAATAATTCAGAAAGCTAACCAAACTACTTATTATCATCATCAATACCAAAGTTTAGGGAAAGCAGCTACTTTTTGCCCAATCAGCGGGCAATCAACAAGCCAAGAAGATACTATTCAACTGTCCACATAGAGAGAACCAGATAAAATCAAGTTGAAAAAGTTGATCAACAATTAAGAAATGTTCAATTAAAACATTCAAGAAAGAAATAAGATGTTGTACTTCGAGGAAGAAAAACCGAGGAACAGTATTCAAAAGGAAAACCAACACACGAGATGTTGCTCAAGGTAAAAATAAGCAATTTAACGCATAACAAAAAGAATTAGTTCATAAATACAATATTCAAGTACACAAGTCGTTGGAGAATCTCTAAAACATAAAATGGTTAATACCTCAACAGGTGTCGCTAAAACTAAAAGATATTGAATAGCTTCAACAAAAACTCCAGGTTTTGATTTTGCAAGACCAACTGCACAAATAGCTTGCTCTTCCCCACTAAATTCAGGACATTGGCCATCCCTGTGGAAGCAGCAATGTTAGGTTAGAAGTACTGTAGCAAATGTAAATATGAGTTCCACCAAATAGCTCTAAAGGTTTTTAATTAGAGCACGGCAACAGTTGAAACAACATTTAGCCCCCTTAGATTATTCCTTACCAATTTATTGTAGATTAACAATTAAACAGACAAAATAATTATAGAACAGAAATTGTAGTTCAAAAAACGAGAGTTCAAACAGAAACTTAAAGAAATTAAATGCATAGAAAGCTTATCTTCAAACGTCTAGCACCCTTAAACCTTTTCTAACAGCTTAGTCAAAAACATTGTCCCAGTAACATTCACACACCTATTAGGCTATTACTGAAACTAGAAGCAGAAACTATTGCAAAGGACCAGCAAATAACACCTAATAAGAATTCATGCAATAGTCTGTGAGGGCTCATGCCACAAATGTAAAGCATTTAAAAGGTGAAAGAAAAAAAAGGGGGAAATAATATTTTTTTTTAATTTTTTCATAAGGTCAGGGAGAGAGTAGATCACTAATAAATATGAAGTCCTTTCATTGCTTGAATGTCTACCAAATAAAAAATGCAGAAGGCAACTCCATCCAAAAGAAAAGAAGGAAAGACAACTTTCATTCAAAAAATGAGTACGGGAAATGTCTAATTACTCGTCATCATAAAACTTACCACTTATCAAAACGCCAAAGAAACAATGAATTGTCCACAGACGCCCACGCCCTTCGTATTTCAGGAAATATTCCACAAAAAGCAGTTCCTTCCCCACCAGCTGCATTGTATCTTTCAATGAGCACGGGAGGCAACTCCCAGGTATTCACCACCTCAACTAAAGGGGGCCACTGAAACAGCATTAAATAATGCAATTAGTTGGAGAGAGTAAAACTGAACTACAACCTCATTAAATATGCTAACAGACACACCCATGGTTTTAAGAAACGGTCCGCAACCGCAATGTTGTTAAATGGCAGCGCCATGACCATCATGGCGGAATGGCGTGACAGATTTTTTGCCAACCGCCATAGGCAATTTGTGAAGGGAGGCCGACTATGGTTGTGCCATAGGCCGCAATGGCATGTTTATATGGTGGAATTTTGGCTTTCTGCCATTGATGACACTGTGCGACTGTGATTTTGACTGCAAAGTCAAGGTTTTTCAAGTGTCCGCAACAGCAATTGTGGCCACATTTGCCCGCAGTTTCCTACAATATCAAGAAACGCAACAAAAACACTACCGCAATTTAAAACCTTGGACACACCCTATATCTAGAATCCATATTGTCGTTTTGATATTTCCCTCCTCCATAATATCTCCAAATATCAATTAGCCATTCTATTTTAAAATCAATTAGCCATTTCCTTTTCCCCAATTTCCCGCAGGTGTCCTTTGTAGGAGGCATTTGGCACTAAATGTAAGTGCCTCTCCCACGTGTTTGAAGTTTGAACTTTCCCAAACAAATATGACTTCTCGTGTGAAGTGAAAATAAAATTTAGCACAATTTTACGCTAATAAATGTGGAATTTAGTTTTCCCCATCCCAAACATTCATTCGGGGCACGCACACCATAGGGATCCCTATGCCGAATAACTAAAAGTTAGCACACATACGGGAGAAGCGGGTTTTAATTGTTCTCGGGCGCTAAATGTAAGCGCCTCTCCCTCATTGTTTGTATTAATCAAGCGGATTTTTAATTTAAAAAAAAAAACTAGGAACTGTTTGTGAAAAGTGTAATCAAACGAGCCCTAAAACTGCAATTATGGAGCGTGGATAGTTGAACACAACAAGAACAATAACAAATCGAAACCCTTAGATTTTGAGGTGATACCTCTCGGGGGTGAGTGGAATAAGGGTGGCTAGCGTATCTGGAAGCTTCTAGAGCTTCTTCGAGGTCGAGCTGAGACGAAACTTCACGACCAATGCGATCGCTGATAACAAGGCCCGCATTCGTGACATCGCGCATCACAATCTCGTCTTCCCACGACATTCCGGAATGAAATTGAAGCCCTCTTTCTCCTTCGTTCCCGGCTTTCCCGATAAACAAACGCAAAATAATGCAAATTGAAATTGGCGGAAGAGAAGGGGGAAAGGAATGGAGAGAAGGAAACTGAAAACTGAGAAGTGTGAGAACAGATGGCAATGTAGGGTTTTGGGGAGGCTTTCGTAAATTGATAGTGGCGGGCAAACACTTTCGTTTTCCGACCACTACAAAATAAATAATTATGGGTTTAGTTAATTATTTACTCAGTACGGTCAAAACTCGTTTCTTAAATCTATATCAATAACATCCATAATCCAAAACCAAGGCCATTTAGATTCTTATAAGTCTCCACTTTGTTGATTTTATTTTTAAATATGTTTGTATATTTAAAACAAAAATAATAACATATGTACAAATGGAAAATAAAAAAGAATGAAAATTTTCTTATTTGATCTCCATTTTTATCGAATTAATTCTGTGATTTTTTCTCGATTCTTGCACTCTTTCACCTACAAAGTTATTTAATTCTAACTCTTAGATCATTAAGAGATGTTAACTCTAACTCCAGAACTAGATCTCGTCACAACGAAATTGAAAGCATGGGCGGTGGTCGGATGAATCCGAGTAAGGAGAACTAGCCAAGCTTCTCAACAAGCGAAGGAACACCTAACCATCTGTGAGATCGAAGACTTCAAGAGGCTCCTCAGTCCTCTTTAACACCACTCTTTCAAAGTCTCGTTTGATGAAATGAAGCTTTCAATCCTCTTAGTGAGAATCTGAGTTCCGCTTTAAGCCCGACAAACGAAGCGGGCAAGAGAACTAGGCGTGAAAAATTACACACTCTTTTTTATGCATCTTATCTATAAAACATAATTGTACTCTTTCTTAAAGTTTTCAGTTCGTGACTTTCAATTTTCTTTCTATCCTGAATCTTATTTGTGTTTTTTTTTCTTCCTAATATTTCAACATTGTTGCATTCTCCATTCTTTCTACACTTTTTTTTTTTATCAAAAACAACAAATGTTTTTCTCAATGACAAGAACTCGGGTACTATCATATTTTTTTTCTCCGGTTGTCCTTCTCATCACTTTATATATTTATCCCCAATTTTTTTATTCTAATTCATTCTTACACATCATTTTATATTTTATTTCTTTTGTTTATTACTAATAACAGTTTTAACTCATTTAACAAGCCTTTCACGAGTTAGTTGAAAAATGTCATTGTCAACAAAGAGACAATTTATTGAAAAAGTGGGAGGGAGAATATTTTTTTTAAAGACGAGATTGTTGTGGTTTTCATGTGAATAATTAATTATTTTTATTTTTAGTTGTGTTATTCAATTTATTTTAAATTTTTCCATCTAGAGTGTATTATTCATTGAATGAAATATAGAAATTGTAATTATAAAATATTATAGTTTATTAACTTTTGACACAATAACACAATATAAATACAAACCACTAGTTTTAATAATATTTTTATCACTAAAACCCTTGGTTCGACCTCGTAAAATATATTTCTGAAAAGAGATGAAGAATATTAAGTGTTACTAAAATTCAATAAGTCATTTGTTTAATTTGATTATAAATTGTTGATGTATGGAATAGTAGTGAGTCAATCCAATTTGCTTGACCTAATATACAAATTCTAATAATATGGTTATGTTTGATAAAATTAATAGAAAAGTTACTTGAAAACTAAAAAATTAGTTGAAAGCTAACTTATTAAATGAAAAATGTTTGATAAAATTAGTTGTTGAAGTTGCTGAAAAATATAAAACGACAAAAAATAATAAAATCATGATTTATTTTAAAATGACAACTAGAAAATTAGATTAATATATAAAGGACAAAATAAAAAATATAAAAGTTATAAATTAACGTTTTAAAAATGTTACTTCAATTAACATTTTTTAGAAACTAAAAAAAATTTGTTTACTACAAATTTTTTAACTAATAAAAAATTTATAAATTAACTGAAATATATTGTCAAACACATCTTAAAATTTCAAACCAATGATAAATCGCATAGATCATAATTAGGGTGGTAAAAACACACACAATAAGTCATGATATTATTTCTTTAAGTTTAGTTTGTAAAATATTTTTGTTTCTATTTCTAATTGACATTACTTTTTCTATAATAAGAGGGGAAAAACCCACAAAGCACTAAAAATCCCGCGGAAATGCGGTTGCAGTTAGATCTGCCAAAAGCACATTAGAAGCAAAAATAGGAATAAAATCTAAACCTCTTATTTGAACACCAAGAGAGTGAGCATAATTTGCAAAACAATCAACAACTTGATTAGCCTCTCTAAGGGCACGAGACCACGTGATATGTACTCCATCATCAATGAAATCCGGAATCATCTTAACAATCCCATAAGCTGGATGCGTTGTTGTATATTTCAATTTGAGGAGCTGAATATTAATGAGGGAATCCGATTCAACATAGAGGTATGAAAATCACGGGCCCAAGCAACACAAATACCTATAAAAATTGCCCACAACTTAGCATTAAGAGCTGAGAAACAACCGATACCATCCGCAAAAGCAAACAAATCTGAATAAAAGGATTGCTCAAAACCACGACAGAGGCACTATTACAAGTAATACTATGCTGGAGACTAAGGTGATCTCCTGTAGGATCTCAAAATGAGATCTGGTGGATCTGGCAGTGCCACAAGTACTAAGAGGTGACATAGCTGTAACAACATTTAGAATTTGAGGAGTCATGATATTCTGAAACATATGAAAATCCCAAACTCCAAAAGCAGTAATAAAATCAGAAATAAGCTTCAGATTCTGATCAACAGGGACCAAACTGTTGGTATGCTGGTTTAAGTTGCCAAGCTCGCTCGCGGTCATTCTAAAAACTAACAGAATTGCCATCACCAATATTCCATAACATAATCTTTTGATAAGATTATCAGATTTTAAAACTTGTGTTTTGTTTGTTTCTTAAGCAAAAGATTTAATGCATGTGTTTAGGGATTCATTGATAAGAATCCGAAAGACTTTGAAGATACTTAATGTAGAAATCATTAATATAACTTTTTATTTAGATAGTTACCCTAAAAATCAACAAATTTATTATATATCATTTGATTATTCTAGAAAAAATGACGAAAATGAAAAACATAATGTTATATATAGGAATTGACCAATGAAGTTATCATATTGTTTTGTTTTTAATGAATCTCAAGTCGTGTAAGATTTTGTAATTTAAATTTAATATATTATAAATTGGAATTAAGATATATATATATATATATTATCAATTTGAATATTCAATAATCAGAATCATACCAGTTATAATTAACTTAATTAATATTAATATAATTATATATTTTAATGAATTTAAAATAGAAAAAAAAATGCTTACTTAGTAATTGATTATCATAATATGAAAAGATTTTATAAATGTAATGGTTGAAATACGAGTATGAGCTGAAATTCTACATCAAATAAGAATGAGAAGGTCCAACAACATATAAGTAAAGAAAAAAATCAATAAAGTTAAGATTTTGGATTAAAGTGTAATGTTATATGGTTGTTTAAATATTATAAAATTATTTTTTTATCAACTAATAAGTGATGAATCTAAGTGAGAAAATGAATAGTGTTATTGCGTGACATTTGCTTACTTGACAATTTTTTTTATAATATATAATAAATATATCATGTACAATTGATTTAATTGAAAACTAATGAAAAAATAATTAGATTGAAATAATGAGAGGTAAGGATAAATGTTAAAATAAAATAAATGAAAAGAATTAGAAATATGTAACATATTATGTGACAGATCAAGAATAGTTGAAATAAAGATAATAATAGGTCAAAATATATTCAAAATTTAAATTTAAATTAGCGATTAATAGAAAAAAGAAAAAATTATAATAAATTATATGATAAATTACACTAAATACAAGAATTTAAGTAAAATATAATATAAAAATAATTAGAACAAGAATAATGATAGTTTATTTATTTTTACAGAAACAACAATGATAGGTTAAAAAATGTTAAAAATTCAAATTCAAATACATAAAGTATATTTAAATGAAATAAAATATTTAAGTAAAGATAATGACAAAATATTATTAATTTTCGAAATAATTTAATTATCAAATTATTCTTATTTTGAGTAAAAACGGAAGAAGTAAAATAGATTAAAAAAAATTATTGTGAAAAAAATAAAAAAATTTCAATACAAAGACGTAGTTATGCTCATTTGAAAATTATAGTTGTATTATATACACACAACGTCGCTGTCGCTCTGCACCCGTTGAGGCAGCGGGAAGTGAGAGCAGTGAACGCGCGGTAATTGTAATCGTAATGGTTTTTCTCACTCATGAAAGAAACCTAGGGCCAGTTTCTGTTCATTCCTCTCTTCACATTTTTCTCACCGAAACCCACGGTGATGTAGATGCTGAATCAGGGGTTACCTCGTTGCCGACTTGGAGCTCCAAATGTCCAGAGAAGACTATACCACGAAACTCCAAGAGGGAAGACCTTGCAAGATAATGCCTCTGACCAGGTTAAAGGATTGTCATCAAATCACTTTTTTTATTTTTAAAATATATTAAGTAATTGTGTTCAATCACATCACTAAGGGATATCATTCTGATTTTTGGACTAATTTATGCTGAAAAGGTCATTTAAGTCTGCAATAATGATAAATGAATGATAACAAATCCTCTCCCCAAATCATTTCTAAGAGATTTAAAGAGGATTAGCGGATTGAAAAACGTAGTATAATTCAATTTCAGATGACAAGTTTTCAAAATTTCATG
Organism: Glycine max; assembly: GCF_000004515.6. NCBI lineage: Eukaryota > Viridiplantae > Streptophyta > Magnoliopsida > Fabales > Fabaceae > Glycine > Glycine max. Next base: position 41,524,300 of record NC_038241.2, read on the forward strand.
ACTCCTGACTGTTTGAACTGTGACTCAATTTTGTATAGATAGTGGGTACTTAAGGTAAGGTTCATAATTTTTTATAATATTTGAAGATGGGGTGATTCTTTTAATTATTTGTGAAAAAATAAATCAAAAGTGTAAGAAGAGATTAATTTGTCTATCCTAGCAATTTTAGATGAGATTGTTGGAGTGAAATGTACCATGGTAATTGGTAATACTTGTTTTACTAACTTGTGTTTGTAGCCCTTACCTGTTGCTTTGATGAGTCCTATCTAGTTGCTGAGCCTGATTAAAATTTGGTATTAATTAAATAGTATGACCATTTGCACTCATCTGTCCTTGGAGGTTTTGTATTTATTTAGAATGGCACATTCTTCTAGTAAAGTGTAAGTGTGTGTAACTGTTGGCTCCTTCATACTTTTAACTTATAGATGATTTTGGTGGAGGTCTTTGCATGCATGAATGTGTGTGTTCAATATTGCTGTCAATCTTTTTCTTTTCTTTTGGATAAAAATATTGTAGCCAATCTTGGGTATTATTATAGAATGCTTTGTGACTATTTCAATGATCCGTGTCTTGTATGCTGCATAATATTGCAACTCGTGTTGTACCACAAATTTCCGTTGATGGTTACTGACATGGTTGTACTTTATGGGCTGCTTCTCAGCTACCTAGAATGCTGGTGACTGATCCTATTGCAAATATGTAACCTATCGATTTGTTGTATAAGAAGTTCCCTGAAGTAACCGACTTTATAATGCTTTAGTCCGGTTAGAAAAACGTTCATTTTAGTATTGAACTTAACTAATCTCAACATTTTTAATAATCAAGTTATCCCAACTCCTGTATTTAAAGAAACCCTGACCATTTTTTTTTGGGGTATATAATCACGACCATTTTTGTCTTATAAAGCAAGCATTCCGATACAACATTTTTTTTTTTCAAAAAAAATAATCTTCTATAAATTCGTAACTTTGCTTACAACTTCTTTTCGTATTTATTTTTTTAAGTCATGAAAGTGTATACGACTTCTTTTATTTATTTTTAGTTTTTTTTATACCAAAAGTCGTATAGCACGACTTTTTTCTTTCAATTTTGTGTTTTAAAAATATTCTGTTTTTAAATTTAGTTTTTATTTGTTGATTTTTTTAAGTAGCGAACTGGCGATAAAATTTCTTATTTTCTAATTTGGTGTTCTTTAAGTTTTTTATAACAACTTTTTTTTATTAAAGTCGTGCCATTGCCGAGACTTTATCTTTTTATGATTTCAAGGTGTTGTACGATTTTTTTTCATTTTGTTTTTAGGATCTACATTTCATAGTCCAATTAAGCAGTTTTGTATACAACATTCTTATGAAATTGTAAAAAAAATAGTTAGTTTATAAAATTATAAGTGTTTGATAAAATTAATAGTAAAAATAGTTGAAAAATATGAAATGATAAAAAAATAAAAAAATTATAATATATTTAAAAAAATACTAAAAAATCAGATAAATATATTTAAAAAATGAAATAAAATATAAAAAAAATTAGAAATCAATGTTTTAAAAAATATTACTTCAAATATCATTTTTAAAAAAATAAAAATTACTAAAATTTTTTTATTTATCAGTTAAATAAATTTTTCAACTAATAAATAAACTAAAAACAAACTAAAATTTCTTCTCCAGCATAACCATTTCCTCTTGGACCAAAATCAAAATAAGTGTTTTGCTTAGAAAATAAAGTATTGGTTCATTGGGGTCTATATAATTTATCTCATTTCACAAATTCGAACTTGCCTAAAATTACTTTAAATATGTTTAAATTAAAAAAAATTATATCCAATGCATTTTAGGAATGAATTCTCGTTATATTTTGAGATTGTTTCGACTCCCTCGATGTTATATATATTTCCAAAAACTATAAAGTTAAAATAAGTTTTATATTTATTATCAATATAATTTATTAACACAATGAATAATTTTTTGTATAGTATAATATTATATATATTGTAAAATATAAATTACTAATTATAATTTTATAGTTACGATTGAATCATATAAAAATATTAAAATTGATATGTTGTATTAAATCGAAAATAATTGAGGTTTAGAAAACAAGAGTATGAAAAGTTGGGAAGAACTAACAAGAGGCGTAAGCGTAAACTTGTCCGAAGAATAACACCGGGAAAGAAAGAGAGTGAAGAAGGGTATAAGCGTCCTTGTGAAGGCACTAGGGTGTTCTGAACTGATCCTCTCCCTGGGTCTGGCACTGTAAAATTCAACGTCAACCCCATAATATACTTTGAAGAAACGCTTCCATCTTCTCTCTATTTGTTTCAACTTCAGTTATGCGTTTCTCTCTCTAGCCAGCCATCATCACTATGTCATCCCCAAACTCCGTCCCTCAGTCCCACGCGCCGCTCCTTCTCCCGCGCCCCGATGCCGCCGCCCGCCTCCCCATCCTAGCGCTCCTCCTCGGCCGCCGCGGCCACTCCGCCGTGGTCCGGGAGACGGCGGCGCGTGAGCTGGAGGAGCGCCGCGCCGACTGGACCTACTCGAAGCCGGTGGTGGCGCTCGACATAACGTGGAACATGGCATTCGTGCTGGTCTCGGCGGTGATGCTCGCCTGCACCGTCAAGGAGAACCCCAACACGCCGATCCGCTGGTGGATCTGCGGCTACGCGCTGCAGTGCCTCGTCCACGTGGCCCTCGTGTGGCTCGAGTACCGCAGGAGGAACGACGCTCCCAGGGACGAGGAATCTGCTGCCAGCCTCCAATACGACGACGTCAACGATAGCGACGAGGACGATGTTGGAACCTCCGGGAGTTCCTCTTCCTCCGGGTTTGTTCAATTTTATTTCAATTCAATTCAATTGCTCCATTTTGATGATAAGTAAACTCGCCAATTTGTTAATTTTCGCTATGCGTGGGTTTCGAATAGTGTTTTGTGCATGGTAACATAGGTTTTCTTGGTGTTAGTTTGATTTAGGGTTGTTATGAATAGTTGTGACATTTGAATTCACACTACTACCTATACATGTACTCAATTATGCCAACGGAGATGAGTTTGAATCTTGCTGTCACTATGAGGACTTTGTTTGTAGATAATTGCAAGTATTTTTGTCAAGATGTGAGGCCTTTCCTGACTTTGATGAGTTCTTGCATATGCAAAGAAATTGTTTTGTGATTCGAGCTCATGACCAACCATCACTAAGACGTAACTTTACCGTCGCATTAGGGCTTTCCCTCTGGCATAAAAAATAATCATTTACTCAATTTTGCCTATTAATGTCCGCATCTTAGATGTACTTCAACAAAGGATCTAGAATCTGAGTTATGTGTATACTGTATAGCCGCACTGGGACTGTTTCCTTTTGTCGTAAAATCTTTGTTCTGCTCCCTGTTTCTTCTTGTGTATTCCCTTAATGAAACCATCAATATCGATGCATAAATCCTGATTAAAACTTTAATTATGCAAGTTTAGGGCTTTCATATGCATAGTACTAAAGAGGAAAACTAAGACATGTTGCTAATTTGAATACCTAATGAAGCCCTCTACTACTGGCCTACCCTGGTATGTGAACCAAGTTCATGCTAGCTTTAGTTGATTCAGAGGTGACTGAGATGTTACTAGACTGTTGCAGTTATAGATAATGTTTGGGTGAAAGCATTATGGTATAATTAGCTTTTCTAGTGTATGTGTATGATTAGTAAAAGTGGTATTTAGCTTGTTATGTTGAAAGGTACGAGTGTCATTAAGATTTTTGCCAATGGAATATTTTGGTACAGAAACTATACTTCATTTTGTGTAATATGAGAACTAATTGTTGGATTATCCATTCACTGCGGGAAAAGAAAATTAAATGTCTCTTACTGTATGAGTGCCCTTGCTGCTAAAACATTTTAATATACTATTTACATGTTGTTTGGTTTATTATTATATACTTCCTTTAGACTGTGCTTGACTGGGTATACTGAAATTGATTACCTACAACCCAGATTCACAAAACGATGTGCGTCATTGAATACCATGATTTCATTACTTTGGTGGATGGTGGGCTTTTATTGGGTTGTCTCTGGTGGTGATATTCTGCTGCAAGATGCTCCACGTTTATACTGGTAAGCCTTTATTTAGACTGAATTTCAAGAATAATTCTTATATTATTTTGTTAACTCTTTACATTGGTGTGCACGTGCACACACAATACTTGCTCTTGCATGAATAAATTGCATTCTTGTATAAGAATATTTTACCTGCATACAGAGGTATCTTGATTTTCCATTCAAAAGATTACAAAAGGTATGCTCATATTTGTTTATTTATTTATATAAGAATGATATGCCATTTTCAGTTAGTATAGACCAATGCAAGGCGCCTTCAAGTATACTATCTGTTTTGTGATGTATCTCTTTTATTTTTATTTTAAAGTTATGTATGAAAACCACTCATCTCCATGCTTATATTACTAATGCCATTTCTTATGAAGTTAAGGCCTTTTTTTCTTGATTGCAATGTCATAATCCATCCTAATATATGAGAAATCAATTGAGTAACTCTTGTTTTGTGAAATTAGACCTCAGAATGTTAAATATGGACCAAAGAAAAAGCTAAATAGTCTTTCTTTAAATTAAAAATTTCTTTACAGAGGGTTTTTTAAAAATTAATTTTGTTTTTTAATATTGCTTTTATTTTTTTGACAGAAAATTGGTTGATTGCATGATGAATTATGCAATGTTGCTGATATTAAATATCTTCTTTGGTTTTGTACAGGTTGTCTGTTGTCTTTTTGGCATTTGATGTCTTCTTTGCTATCTTTTGTGTTGTTTTGGCATGCTTGATTGGAATTGCCCTCTGTTGTTGTTTGCCCTGTATTATTGCTATTCTCTATGCTGTTGCAGGACAGGTATGCCTCCTTTTTTTAAAATAATAAATCATGACAAAAAGTTTCAAATATTTGTTGGCTTTCTATTTGTTCTCATTGCCTCATTTCATGAGACTGTAGGAGGGTGCATCAGAATCAGATCTCAGTATACTTCCAAAATACAGATTTCAATTGTTAAGCAATGAGGAAACACCTGGTGAGGGAGGAGGATCAATGATTCCTATGGAGACCAGCAACGGTTATTCGGTGAATGAACGAACACTTTCACCAGAGGATGCAGTATGTTTTACAGAACACATAATTAATTTCTTTCAGCCTTGTGTAGTTAATTACTTCTGCAAGAGGTTCCTTGATTTTCTGTTTTAGTCACTGCATATAAAGATTCATGCAGTAGCTCCGTAAGTTCTTTGTGTGTGAATTTATGGTTGTCCAAAAAGGGAAAAAAATCTAATTTCTTCATTGGGATAATAAAATTTAAAAGATTTATGAAAGTAATAAATCAAATTTCTTTTTCCTTTTCAGGAATGCTGTATATGCATCTCTTCTTATGAGGATGGAGCTGAACTTCATGTTCTTCCTTGTAACCATCATTTCCATTCTACATGCATAGTGAAATGGTTAAAGATGAATGCAACTTGTCCTCTTTGCAAGTATAATATTCTCAAGGGAAATGAACAGGTGTGACAATACTAAAGGCGATCAAAGATATATAATATCAAGCTGAGTTTTATTATATAACAGCTCAGGGTTTTCAACCGCTGATGCGTATATGTAGATAATATCAAGACATGAAAAAATAGAACGTCTCCCAATTTGCTCGGTTTAGCTGTCATTGTTTTGTTGCTTAATTGCTTCAGTAGAGAAAAAGGTAGAGGTAAGAAGGAAAGGTGCCGTATAGAGATCTTTTAAATAAGTTAACGATTTCATTTGATCCTTATTTCTCCTTTATTAGTCATTTGAAAATCGTCCTATTTCTTGTATCAAATTTGTTTATATGGGAGAAAACAATGGAAAGTGTGGCAGTCTAACTTTCAGCTTATTCCAGGAGTGTATTTTATGGTTCTTTGTTTGTTTGTTTTGGTAGAAACAAAGATAATTGCTTTATTTTTGCTTGGTCACATGAGAACCGTTCCCGTCCCTTTGTTCACACTGTTGCTTCTCAAAGCTTATCTTTAAAAAACTTTTTCAGTGTTCAGTTTGGGCACAAACGATTTGTCCTAGTGATTTTGGTCTTCTGTCCTTTGAAGGTGTGAGATTTTGTTGTTTTAAGTTGCCGGTTGAGCCACACTTCGTGGTCATGGTTTGCTAGAAAATATTTTTATTTTTGTTTCATTTTCTGTTGTTAAAAATTTGTGTAAGAAATAATGAAAGCATCACCTTAGGTATTTTTCTCCCAAGTGTTTAGTCACTAAATTAAATTAGATACGACTTTTCTAAAGTTGACGAGATGTACTTTAAAGAATAAAGTTGACTTACAATTGTTCTTTGTTCATTGTAAATTACAGTTGAGATTGATAGCAATCAAATCAAGAGTGACAAATTTTAAAATTAGTTATAATTTTTACTGTTGAGTTTTAATTGGACTTTAGATCCTCTGCTGTTTTTGAAATTGCATGGATCTTGACTCTTAAAATGTTTAGTTTATACTATTAAAAAATTATAAATGATTGTATCTTAGTAATACAAAGCATTGGTCTAAACTGCTCTGGTTGCAATTGATACTTGAACTCTTTGCTAAAGATCGAACTTGCATAATATTAAAACAATTTAATTTTAATTTTAATATATTAATTATTTGTGTTAAATTCCTTGATTTGTCCTTGTTTTGTATTCACATTTTGTGAAATATTGTTATTTGTAAATCGGTTGTTGCATGCCAGTGGACCGAAGTTGGATGGGAGACTTCAAACACTATTTTGGAGGATCCATGTCCCTTTTCTTTTTAATCCATAACTGCGTAACTGTACTTATCTCTTAGAAGTATGTTTCTCTTCTTAACTGAAGCATTCAATTAGCTCACTTAACGGTAAGTATAATATAGCAAGACTACAACAAATCTAAAATATTGAAGAGTAAAATATGTTTTTGATCTCCAAAAATATATGAAAATGCTGATTTTGGTCTCTAAAAATTTAATATATTTTTAGTCCATTTATTTATTAAAATTGATATGGTTTTAGTCCTTCATTGAGAACTAAAAACACAAATATCTTTTTAAAAAAATATAGAAACTATAGAAAGGGATGATTGATAATAATCTTTGTGAAGTATGGGTGTCAATTTGGTGACTTATGGGTGCAATTAATATTTAGACAGACCGCAAAAAGTTAGATTGGTAAGTTTGTGAAATAGTTGGGCCAAAAGTAGTTGGATAAGCCCTAAGTGGGCTTTGACTAAACCCGGAAACTAACCACACACAGCAAACTGAAAACCCTACTACCCCTGCTGCATATAATAACACCAACACCAGAGAGAAACCCTACTTAGAGCAGCCAAACCTTACGCATTCCATTTCTCTCTATTCGCTCTCTTTCAATCACAACAACATGGCCGAACGTGGAGGCGGAGACCGTGCCGGTTTCGGTCGCGGCTTTGGCGGTCGTGGACGCGGCGGCGACAGGGGACGAGGGCGGCGCAGGGCAGGAGGGCGCCGCGACGAGGAGGAGAAGTGGGTCCCAGTGACGAAGCTGGGGCGCCTGGTGAAGGAGGGGAAAATTCGGAGCCTGGAGCAGATCTACCTACACTCGCTCCCAATCAAGGAGCACCAAATCATTGACACCCTCGTGGGGCCCACCCTGAAGGACGAGGTGATGAAGATCATGCCCGTCCAGAAGCAGACCCGCGCCGGTCAGCGAACCCGCTTCAAGGCCTTCGTGGTGGTCGGCGACAACAACGGCCACGTCGGTCTCGGAGTGAAGTGCAGCAAGGAAGTCGCCACCGCCATACGCGGCGCCATCATTCTCGCAAAGCTCTCTGTTATTCCTGTGAGGAGAGGCTATTGGGGTAACAAGATCGGAAAGCCCCACACCGTTCCCTGCAAGGTTACCGGAAAGTGTGGCTCCGTCACCGTCCGCATGGTCCCCGCCCCTCGTGGGTCCGGAATCGTCGCCGCTAGGGTCCCCAAGAAGGTCTTGCAGTTCGCTGGAATCGATGACGTCTTCACTTCCTCCAGGGGTTCCACCAAAACCCTCGGAAATTTCGTCAAGGTTGTTAACTTCTCTTATTCTTATAATCATTTAATGTCTTTCTTTTGTTTAATTGATTGTCTGATATAGCTTCATTATCGTGGTTTATAATAAGTTATCAAATGTGTGTGAATTTGTTAAATGAATAATAATAATGTTTCTGTGAACGTGAATTCTCTCAAGTACTTGTGATGGCGTGCTTGCGTTCATGTTTTCCTTCGTTTTGTTTTAAGCTTTTTTCATCCAAGTTAGGACCCACCCTTTGACCTTTTGAGTGTGCGCTGCATTTTTTTAGTCTTTTACTGATGCTGCTATATGTATCTTTCTCTTTGCAAGTTGATAACATTATTGTTACGCGACTTTAATGGTGTTGGATGTCTATATCTTTTATTTGATTGGATTAGCACTTGGAATTGTGCACAATTTTACATTAGGAATGCAAATGATTTTCTTTACTTCTTTATGACGTTTATTTGTGTCTAATGCTTAATTGTACTGGTTGTAAAGGGTTACGAAGAAATACAAGTTCTATGTTAAATGTAAACCTTGTTTAAATAAACTTCTCAGCAATGTACAAAGAAATAAGAAGTTAAAGTGAAATAGGATTCTTTCGTAAGTTATAATTCGCTTATGCACTAGTTGTAACGTCAATCTCACCTAGCTTCTTCAAAAGATAATTTTGCCTTGATTTCTTTTTTATAACAGTGCTTATTGAAAAGTGAATTCCTTATAGATCCTTATGGTATTTATTTTGGTAGCATGTTTTCTTAGTTATTATTATTTATTTTGGTCCTTTGAAGTATAAATCCTTTGTATACACTCTGAAACAACTACTCAATTGATGATAATATGAAACTTGTTAGGTATTTCTAATTTATCCGTGTTCATAATAATGCCACTTGTGTTTTTACAGGCTACTTTTGACTGTTTGCTGAAAACCTACGGTTTTCTAACACCTGAATTCTGGAAGGAGACTCGGTTCTCCAAATCACCATTCCAAGAGTACACTGATCTATTGGCAAAGCCAACAGGGAAGGCCCTTATCCTCGAGGAGGAAAGGGTGGAGGCTTGAGTTAGCAGAAGCAGCAGCAGTTTTGATGTTATCGGATGATTGTGCCTCGTCTTAAGCATGCTAGGACCCAGTAATTATATGTTTTGCTACCTTTTGTTATTTCATTTTCTATTGAAGGACATATTATATATCTCCATGCTTTTTGTTTTTTCTCAAATTTAGTTGAATGGATATTATTTACTGAACTTTCAAACAGGGGTTTATTAAATTTTTCATGCTGTCCCAACTAAATCATAATTCAAAGAAAAGAAAATGTGTTTCTGCATTCCCATGAGAGTTGATTTAATACAATATCTTAGTTGTATTTGGTTGTCATTTTTAACGCTAAGCATTCTTTTAATTGGATGTGCGTGCTGAATCTGCTTGCGTCCCATGTGATGAGGTGCTATCGTTAATTGGGAATAAATTATTGGTATATTTTGATTCAATACTCAATAATACCTTAAACTGTATGTCAACTAACAATCAAATTTTATGTGCTGCTGTAAAATACATTCCTGGGTATTGTGTTTTTTCTGCCTACAGGTTATGAATTAAACTGGTTGTATAGTGGTGTTGCATGAGGTAAGTGGTCACATTACGGGCATAAATATTAGAAAGAAACCTGTTTATACCCCACACAAGTGATCACAACCTCTCCTCCAAGGATAATCAAACTGTTGAATTGATAGCAGTACAAAGTCACCGCTATAAATTTTAGGTTGTTGTGCAAGCGAAACTACGATGCTACTTTGCGAATCCAAAGTAGTGGCCCCCTAATATTTGTGGTGCCACCCTCAAGCATGGAGGGAAGGACCCTCCACATGGGAGCACACAACTTACGAATATAAAGTGGTTACGATACACCCCCTACAACTCTAGAAAATCTGTCACTAATGACGATTTTAAAGATTTCTTAGCATGATCATAGTACTGGCGAAAGATTTATTTCACATGGTGTTGTTACATGGGACAGTGTCACAAAAGAAGACCAAACTAACCTTAGACAATTTGGAGAAAACTTGACTACATGGAATATGAGAGGCCTTTTTTTTTTTTCTTTCTGTTGAGTTTGTAATCCAATCACAAAAGGCATGCCAACACCGCTAGAATATATCAAAATCTAAACACTTTAATTTCATTGTAAAGGCAGACATAATTTACAAATCAACAGAGCAATGCACCAAAGAACTATTAGACTAAAGAATTTCTTTCAATCAAAAGAAAACCTCAGGAGTTTTTGAACTCTCTGGTTGATCATCATAAATTAATAAATAAACCATCAATTTTGCAAAATGTATTATTCTCTCTCCTATTCTTAAAAGTTAAAATAAACAAATTATATAAGTAATTCATCAAGTATTAAAATATTAAATAATCTTCCAATAATAAAAAAAACCCTCAAATTAATTCTTAGATGTTTGTAAAATATATCAATCTAGAAACTAAATGAATAGATATTGAATATTTTAGAAATTATTTATATAATTTCATTTTTTTAAAGCCTATATAAGAGAAAGTATTATTTGAAAAACTAAATTGATCGATTACTAACTCTAAAATAATCAATAATCTTTTTAGCAATTTGTAGAAAGGCGCATAACTCATAGTCATAGTTACCCGGTTTTGGCAACAATGGTTAAAGAAAAGGGTGTAAATGTATAATTAGCAATATTCTAAGCCGAATGTAATAGTTTGTTATTTGTACTAAAATTGAGATGTTTTCAAATTTGGAGACGAGCATACGATTCCCTTTTTTAACATTATCTTAGCAGCACTCGAATGTTATCCATGATTCTCTTGGTCATCTACAAGTTCTTACCAATTTAAGTTGACTCAAACTATCCCCATAATAGCATAAAGAAAATCAGGGTTAAAGTGAGAGAGAGTTTGTCGAACTCCAAACAGGTTCATTTAGCTGGGCCCCATTTGCTATCCTACGCACCCATATCCAAGATGTTTTGACTTGCAAGTGCAATGCATGGAGTGCGCATTACGCTACCGGTTTATCTTGAACCCCAACCCTCCTTTATTAAGATGATGAGAAAGTGTTTCCCTGTCACTCACTCAGTATTGGTCTGCTTAACAACAACAGCCAGCTATACACTGATTTATTTATTTAATCTCACTCTCACTCTCACTTCACACAGCAACAATTAAAAAATCATAAAAAGTGGAAAAGAAACAAAGCCCAGATTTAAAATCACAATCTAGAGAGAGAAACAAGCACAGACTATGAAACCATCTATCTCCCAATTTCTCTCTCTAAAACCGCCGTCTCCTTCTCAGACCAGCCGCTGCAGCATTTTCTCTGCGACTCTCGCTCGGACCAGCACTTGGATGTGACTGGTTTCGGCATCGGTTAGATCGACCATGGCGGAGGTTTCCGGCGAGGGAGTAGCGGAGGCGACGGTGTCCACGCCGGCGCCGCCGTTGGCGGTGTCTGGATCTTTCAAGGAAGGGAAGAGCTCTTCGCGGAGGCGCGCGCATTCGATGAGGCCGAGCCTCGACGCGGACGAGTTCATGAACCTGTTGCACGGTTCGGATCCGGTGAAGGTGGAGCTTAATCGCTTGGAGAATGAAGTGAGAGGTGCGAAAATGCGACTCGATCTGACGAGTTCTTAACCTGATTTTGCTCCTTCACTAATGACTCTCACTCACTGTGTTGTGTGTTTGTAGATAAGGACAGAGAATTATCAGAAGCGCAGGCAGAGATCAAAGCCTTGAGGCTCTCCGAACGACTCAGAGAAAAGGCCGTTGAAGAGGTTACCTTCTAATTTTCGCCTTCGTTGTACTATTCAACTGAAATTAAATTAATTACAGATTTCCAAAATGATCATTGCTGTTACTGTTAGTGTTAGGACTTAGGATTATGGAAGCTTTATTACTAATTTTTTCAGGTTTTTACTTTTGCGCTGGACAATGCTTCTTTGCTGATTGGTTTTATTACTTACCAAAGAGAGATTTTTTTATATATATATATTATTGTTACTACAAAGTACTCTGTATATGTCCGTGTTCGTTTGTTGGTGATATTGATTCGAGTTTGCTTTTGGTGTTTTTATTGTATATATTTTGTTGTTCTAGAGTCATTATTTATGTCAGTTTTTCCGTGTCATATATTTATGCAAGTAATTGTAATTATGTTTTGGCTGATGTAGAGGGTGGGGTTACTTTGTCAGTTTTATATTTTAACCTTATTGGTGGTGTTATAATGATTTCAATTATTTCTTGTGCATGGTTTACTTGAAAACTTGTCCCTATGCCATAATTTCACTTATTCATGCTACTGCTGTTTTTTCATCATTTTGCGTCAACTTGAAATGTAACTGTATTTTCTGTTTTTTTTTTTTCCTTGCACTGTAGCTTACTGAAGAATTGTCAAGGGTTGAGGGGAAGCTGAAATTAACAGAATCTCTTCTAGAAAGCAAAGTAATGCTTGAAGCCTCTATCAAGCTTAGTGAGAGGTAAATTTTTTAGGTTACGTGGTGTGTTTAATAAACTGGGTATTTCTTGCAGAATCTTGAAATAAAGAAAATCAATGATGAAAAAAAAGCATCGATGGCAGCTCAGTTTGCAGCTGAAGCCACTCTTCGAAGGGTCCATGCTGCTCAGAAGGACGATGACATGCCTCCTATAGAGGCCATTCTTGCTCCTCTGGAGGCTGAACTTAAGCTTGCACGGCAAGAGGTATTATTACACTGGTCTTCTATGAACAGTGATTCCCATGAGAAGAAACTGATGAAGGGGACCGAAGCTGACTTGTCATAGGTGATTTATGTCATTATTTTCTTCAATTTGTTTCTTACAGATTGCTAAACTTCAAGATGATAACAAAGCTTTAGATCGTCTTACCAAATCTAAAGAAGCAGCACTTATTGAAGCTGAGAAGACTGTACAGATTGCCTTGGCTAAAGCCTCCATGGTGGATGATCTCCAAAATAAAAATCAAGAGCTAATTAAACAGATTGAGATTTGCCAGGTATTTGCAATTTCGTATGGTGTTTCCCTCTCCAAGTATGCCAGCCTTAATAATGTAATTTCTTATATTTGGTTTTGGTATCATCATCACCTCTCCTAGGAAGAAAATAAAATTTTGGACAAAATGCATAGACTGAAGGTGGCAGAGGTTGAAAAGCTTACCCAAACCGTGAGAGAACTAGAAGAGGCTGTCCTTGCAGGTGGTGCAGCTGCCAATGCTGTGAGAGATTATCAACGGAAAGTTCAAGAAATGAATGTAATGTGTTAAATTTACCAACTTTACTCTTCTAGTTTGTTTACTCAATTATTACACTGATCCACCTAAAAGCATCTTAATTGTTGCATGATTTGTTTTGACACTATATAGGAAGAAAGAAAAACTCTTGACCGAGAGTTAGCTCGTGCCAAGGTAACAGCAAACAGAGTAGCTGTAGTGGTTGCAAATGAATGGAAAGATGCTAATGACAAAGTGATGCCTGTGAAACAATGGCTTGAAGAACGACGATTTTTGCAGGTGAATATTATTTCTGATTCCTTTGGATTTAAACTTTCGTGGTTTTTTTTAAAGTATATATCTTCCTGCATTTGGCTTCCCCTTCAATGTGGTTTTCATTTTGTTTTTACCAAACTACACTCTTATAGGGAGAGATGCAACAACTTCGGGACAAGCTTGCTATAACTGAGCGCACTGCAAAGTCTGAAGCACAGTTAAAAGTAATAATCTGGTTTTTCAGCCCCCATGTATTAGCTTAGGAGATTACTTCTGCTGTTACTCAAGGTAAACCTTTTACAATTTTCAGGAAAAATATCAATTAAGGCTTAAAGTGCTACAGGATAGTTTGAGAGAAACTTCTAACAGTATTAATCGCGGCACCTCAGAGGGAAGATGTGTTAGCAATGGGCCTTCTCGACGTCAATCCCTAGGGGGATCTGATAACATCTCAAAACTAGCATCTAATGGGTTTTTGAAGAGATCACCGTCCACTCAAATTAGGTCTTCTGTGTCTTCAAGCACAGTTTTGAAGCATGCCAAAGGCACATCTAAATCATTTGATGGTGGCACAAGGTCATTAGAAAGGAGTAAAATTCTTCTAAATGGAAAGCCTCCAAGTTACTCATTCAATCAGTCTTCTGAAGGAACCAAAGACGGGGAGGAAAATGATAAATGGAAAGGAAATTCCGATGATAAACCAAATGACTTACCTACAGTTGATACAGAGGATAGTGTTCCGGGAGTTTTGTATGATTTGCTGCAGAAAGAGGTCTTAGCCTTGAGGAAAGCTGGTCATGAGAAAGATCAAAGCCTAAAAGATAAAGATGATGCCATTGAAGTTAGTATTTATTTGTTTTTGGATATTAATCTTAGATTTCTAATTGATAATTATAATCTTAGCTAACTGTTGCAATGGTTGTTATCTGTCAGATGCTGGCAAAGAAAGTAGATACATTGACCAAAGCCATGGAAGTTGAGGCAAAGAAGATGAGAAGAGAAGTAGCTTCCATGGAGAAGGAGGTAGCTGCGATGCGTGTGGAAAAAGAACAAGAGAGCAGAGCAAAGCGTTTCAGCAATGTAAAGGGCACTGTGAACAGTGCTCAGCATCAGCTTGTTTCTGGAAGGTATCATTTTGTTTTTGTTTTTTGGTTTAATTCTTGTGCAATTTGTTCAATGGAGTACTGTGTCTTGCTGTTCTATAAATGATTTTGTTACTATGAACTTTGTGCATCTTATGGATTCATTTTCTTCCTTATTTCACTGTTACTTTCTCCTCACCTAGTGGGATAAGACTTTGTTGTTGTTGTTGTGTTTGTGTATTTCACTGTTACTTTCCAGGTATATTTCATTAAGTGTTTCTGTTCAAGGTTACTTGTGAACTATTTTGATTTCCTGAATTTTAGTTTACGGGATGTGCATTTGTTTATGGTCTCTCTTTGCACTGAATATCACCCGTAATCTACCTATTAGATAATTTTGTTTTCACCTGGGCCTCTTGTTTTGGTAACTGAACAATGCCTAGGCTTTTTAACAAATGCGATGAAGTGATGTGCATTGAAAAACTTTACATCAATTTTCTGAAAAAGGAAGAACATCGTTATAGATCCTAACTTATATTTGGTATCTCTTTGCATATATGGTACATCTTTTACCTCACCTTGGCATTATTTACATAAATTATCTGTCAGATGTTATGATTTTGTTTCAGGTCTTCTGTAAATACACATTATTTCTAGAATGTTTCTCTATATTGTCCTCTTGTGTGAGAATATTTTCCTTCAAATGACACTACCAAATATTTTTTAACATATTGTTGTCATTTCTACCAAACTTCTTAAACTACGTTTGCATGTAATTGTCAAAATCCCCGTAGGCATAGTATTTATTTTGTTGATGCTTTGTCAACAATTGTTCAATTTGCAAAAACTCCTGAATGACTGATCGGGAATGTTACATTTGCGCAGAAATGTGGCACGGGGAGGATTAACACGCAGCACACAATGACAATATGTCTCTTGAAGAGGCACTAAGGAGTGAACTTTCATAGCATCGTTCTTCTGCCCTTCTTTGTTTACTTAATTTTTTTTCTCTTGTCTTCCCCCCCACCCCAATTGATTATAAGATTGTAACTGGCATTCCGATGTCCATTGTTTATGTTATTGGCCGTGGATTGATGGTGAGAAGAGAGTTTAAGGAATCGGTATGCGTCTGACATAGACTCTTGTATTTCCTGCTTAGAGAGAGATCGGCTAAGAAGCCAGGCAAAGGAAGAAAATTAACTTGGAGCTAACCTTCAGCTTTTCTTTGAGTGGCTGTGTGGTTGTATAGGTAGCTTTATATCCCCCCTTTCTCCTTTTTGCAGTTGATATTTGTAATACGCAGATAGTGTGATTGTGTCCTCTCATCACAGGTTTGTTAATATCTTTGTAATCAGATCAAGATCTAAACTTATTTGGCTGTGTTATACATTAATAGTTTCAAGTTGATTTACAATTTCATGTTTGTGTGAAGCACGAAGGGCTGCCTTTTTATTACTCCGTTGTTAAAACTTGGTAATATCCGTACCAGTAAGCCACAATAACCTGGCTTAAAGAATATATGCACGACAAGTGGTTGTTTGCTAACAACGTTTTAATCTAAAACTAGTTTTTGTAGGAAATTTGTTGGTAATGCTTTAGAGTAAAACTCGCTCCATTAAATTGCATTGTCTTTCTTTCTTTTCTTTTCTTTTTTGAAAATTATACTCCTCTGGCTCCATTAAATGTTCACAAATTGAAAACTTATTGAATATTTGTTCGAGGCTCTTCAAATTGAGAATGATGATACTTTATTCGGGATAAGCCACTAATATTCTTTATTAATAATTGATTTGTATAAACCTTATTCTTAAAAAAAAAAAAAAAGTCGTAGTGAATGTGATTTCTTTGGGCTGAAATCGATCCAAATTCAAGGGATATGTTAGGTGCACCCAGCAATTAGGTGAATGAGTAAAATTATTTTTGTGTCAAAGTTTGAAAATAAAACTAATTTTTTAAAAAATAATTCCTTCTTCCGGAAGAAGGTTCTTC
This sequence comes from Glycine max, assembly GCF_000004515.6. NCBI lineage: Eukaryota > Viridiplantae > Streptophyta > Magnoliopsida > Fabales > Fabaceae > Glycine > Glycine max. The sequence continues at coordinate 41,540,939 of NC_038241.2, forward strand.
CCGTAGAACAATTTATTCTATCGGAAGAACCTTCCTCCGGAGAAGTTACCGGAAGAACTTCCGGATGAACAATTTGTTCTACTGGAAGAACCTTCTTCTGGAAGAAGTTCTTTCGGTAGTTTCTCCGGAAGAAGGTTCTTCCGGAAGAACAAAGTTAAAATTCTTCCGGTAGCTTCTTCGGAAGAACAAAGCTACCGGAAGAAGTTCTTTCGGTAGTTTCTCCGGAAGAACCTTCTTCTGGAAGAAATTATTTTTTTTTAAATTAGTTTTATTTTCAAACTTTGGCACAAGGACAATTTTGTCCATTCACCTAATTGTTGGGTGCACCTAGCATGTCCCCAAATTCAATTGTCAAAAGCTCTGCAAATCACACCCCCTACCATACCCATTCCAACCGAGTTGAAAGAGACGACCCTTGCCTAGCGTCGGCCTTCACAGTGTGGTATGTATGTCTCATCCGGTCTCAACAGTCAAACGATTGCAGAAATTGAAGACAAAAACATCCAAGAATATGAACTTCACATTGGCTGCTGAAACGGTATAGAAAAATGTCATGAAAGGAGATAAATTATAAATATAAAGCCTGTGTGTTTTATGGTTTTTTGTGATCTACTTCCATACTGATGATACTTTCATGACCATTCTAACGGTGTGTTCAATTTCCTGTTAAGAAACTTCAAAAGTCAAAATCAAAACCATAGCTTGGGTCAAAACTACAACAGGCATGCTTTTGCCCATGTTTGGAGCTTTTCAAACAGAAATCCACACGCACACAAAGGAGCTATACCGCCCTATAAATTTCTTTAACAAATTTTAATTTGATTGATTTGCATGTTGCAGAGAGCCTTAATAATTGACATTTTCAGCTTACTTAAATACACCAAGAGACTTCAAAATTCTGTTGTACTATTAGTTTATTATTAAATAATGGAGGAAACAACTAACACTGCATATTATTAAGGTTTCAAACTTTATTCCGCCTCCAAAGACAATTGCGCATAACGAATAAATAGAAAAATTGATGTCATCTATTGGCAATACAAATGCAATAACAGTACAAATGGGGACAATAGATAAAATTAATTCTCCAATTGATGACAGTATTACTTTGCAATGGTTTTACCAACTGTAGCAAAAACCAAAAAATTGTGGAGCTAAAGAGAAACAGTTCGTCTGTATAATACTTCATCATCACTCTCCTCTTCCTCATCTGACACTATGCCATTCCCTGGTAGCTCTAATTTCCCTCCCATGCAGAATCTGGGGCCTACACTTTCAGTTTCAATGTAATGACCCTGCAACCTCTCTTCAAACCTCTGGTCAGTACAGTTCAGCATCCAATTCAAGGAACACCTTATCCCTTTACTCTTCAGCCTCTGGTATCTGGGTTTGATCCTGGACTCCAAACCATAAGTAAAGTACTCCGGGAATTCCACAAGCTCTTGCAAGGGCCTCCCCATCTCACTCTTGAAGAGGTAATAGTTGTTCTTCATGAGCTCAACTCTCAGTGCCACCAACTGAGGACACTTGATCACCATACTTGCCACGTCCTGCGCGTGTATCATCCTTCCAAGGAGGAACTCTACCGGCTTCATAACCATATGTTGGTGGAGGCTAACCACCTGTGGCATGTTCTCTACCACACGTGCAAACCCTTCAGGATCAACCTTAAGCTTCAAACTGAAAAAGTACTGCTGCGTGGACAACTTAGCCTTAAGAGGCAGCCCGAGAATCTGCGGATATTGAGCAATAATCGAAGCCAAACACTCCCTCTTCACACCAAAACTAGTCAAACATTCCACATTAGATTTCATAGTCTCCTCAAGATCATAGCCAAGAACATAAGCTCTCTTCTCCAACATCCTCGCCAAAACCTTCTACGGCAGCCCTATATCGACCAAGTAATCAACCAACGGCTTAATCACAGTCCCAACTCTCATCCCTAAAAAATAAGGATACTGAGTGACCATTGGACCAATATCTCTAGGGTTCACACCAATACTAACAAGATAAGCCACTGAAGCCAAGAAGTTCAGGGTACTTTTGCAGCACATAACCAATATCATCTTTCTCCACATCAAGCCCTCTAAGGAACTTAACAACAGGAGCAAGCTCAACTATGACACTGGCATGCAACACCTGCGGGTAATTCTTAACGAATCCACCAAGCTTGGGCCTTGCAATCCCTATTTTTTCCAAGTACCCCAACACGGGGATCATGTTTTTTCTGACACTGCACCCCAACATAAGAGGGTAATTGTTAATGTCGTCGACGGTGAGACCTAATTTTTGGAGAAACTCGACGCGCTCGCGCATGACGTCGACGGTGGAGGGAAGCTCGAGGTCGTGCAGTTGGTCGGGGATGATTCCCAAACACTTGAGGTAATCGAAGATGATTACTCGCGAAACGAGTTCTCCTTGCGACCCTGGATTACGCCCCATGTTACCGATGGCATCTCGTATTCGGGGAGTTTCGATACTGATGCTTGGGTTCCATAATAAACCCTAAGGGTTTTGGAAAGGGGGTTGTGTTGAAAAAACGCATTGGCGTGGTGGGGAATTAGCTCAGAAACGTTTAGGGTTGATAACAAGTTGAGGACTTTTCTTCTAGTGACCATTGATTGAAGTGAAGCTCCAACAAAAGCCCAACAGTTCCTCTTTTGTTCGTTAGGCCTCATCCAACATATAAATATTTTCTTACTTTTTTTTTAATTCAGTTATTTTAATACTTTGTTGCCAATGTTAGAATATTAACCATGTTAATAAAAAAAATATGTTTGAATTCAGTTTCTTGAGCTAATATTTTTATTCGTAAAATGATCATATTTAATTTAATTTTTATCTATAGCTATTTTTTTATTATATGTTAACACAAATTTGAAATGCCTTTTAAGACAAAATAAGCAATTTAGTTATTTTTAATATTGTAACAAGAAAACACAGTTGCGAATATGTTTGAATTTAAATTTTTATTTCATTTATTCGGAGGGTGTCAATGTCATGTCACAATATCATTCAAAAAATGACTTTAGAACTACCTTCTTTTCATTTGCTCAACCCTCATAGGAACTTACGAAATGACGATTTGCCCCATCACATACAAATGAAATAAGAACCGTTTGGTTCCTTGTTTGGTTCTCCTCCATTAATTTTTTTTTTCTGTTGATGCTGGTTTCTCCGTTTTGAAATTCCCATCTGTTTGGATGCACTAATCCTGCATCCCTCGAAGCGCGTTTGATCTAAAACCATAAACCTCTGTCTCGTCAGATCTCCTTCTTCCGTTCAGTAAACCTGTCCTTCGATCCGATCTGATCTATTTTCCGAATCCAAAATGGCGACGATGACAAGCTTGATCGGTCTCATCAATAAGATCCAACGAGCCTGCACCGTTTTGGGCGATCACGGTGGCGAGGGCTTGTCGCTTTGGGAGGCTCTTCCCTCCGTCGCCGTCGTCGGTGGACAGGTACCGAACCAACATCTTCTCCATTCTAACTACAATGCTTTCTATCTGCTTCTTCTTTTAAAAAAAAAATCATTTTGTGGAATATTAGAGCTCAGGGAAATCGTCGGTGCTAGAAAGTGTGGTCGGAAGAGATTTTCTGCCTCGTGGATCTGGTGAATCTCACTCTCTTTCTTACTATGTTCTCGTTATTTCGCTGACCAAAATAAAAAAAAATTTCTCGTTATTTCACGATATCTCTTTAGCAATTTAGTTCATAAAGTGGTTACTTAGTGTGAAATGAAACACCATTAAGCAAAAGTGGTTACTGTTGTTTGGTAAGAAAATATGAAGATTTTTTTAGAGATTTGTGTTAACTGTAAATAGCTTATCCCAGGGGTCTATTATTATTATTCTGTTTTCCGTGGAAGATGGTTATTGGTTATAACTTATTTCCTTTCCTCTGAATGGTTTTTTTTTTTTACTTTTTTTTTCGGTTTTGTTTTCTTGAAGGTATTGTTACACGGAGGCCACTAGTGCTGCAACTTCACAAGACGGAAGATGGGACACAGGAGTATGCTGAGTTTCTTCACATACCAAGAAGGAGATTCACCGACTTTGGTAAATGAAGTTTCTAACTAAATTTTTCTATTTCTGTTTTAGCCAGATGTGCAATAATGAGTGGATAACATCACGTACAGCCAGCAGCTTGAATAATCTTCAGTTCATTTGTTTATTAATATAAGTGTAAATAATTTTGCTAGTACTCTAGCTTTGAAATGAAAATAGATGGGCCTGTTTTAGCTTGGGGATTTATTATGTTTGTCTGTGTGTCCGTTGTTCAGTGTGGGGCTAACGAGTAACAGCTGCAGTTAGAGCTTATACAATTGTAGTGTAATGTCTTGAATCTCGATTAATTGGTTCTCTAACGTTCCTTTAATGCCTGTGCAGCTGCTGTGAGGAAGGAAATATCGGATGAAACAGATCGTATAACTGGGAAGACAAAGCAAATTTCTAATATTCCAATTCACCTCAGCATTTATTCTCCAAATGGTTTGTATTTGTATTGGCCGTTGATAACATGACAAAAATCTTGAAAGCATTTGATTGATAACTTATAAATTATTTTAAAACCGTCCTGAATGTCTTTCTTATCATTTCCACCTCATTGAACATTTGATTGTGGTGGCTAATGATGGTTTATGATTTAAAACATGGCTACATTTTGTGAAGTAGTTGAATGAATCTTCTCTTCCAAAACTTGTAGGACTTAATCTTCTGTTTTATTTCTTCAAGTTGCCTGCCCTACATGACTCAGATGTGTAGAATAGTTGGTGAATAATGAACAATATTCATATTTCATAGCATTAACTTAACAGTGCACTCTGGCAGCAATTGAAGCTTTATGGCTGTTTAGGTTGCTGATTTAGTTTCTGTGTAAATGCTATGTATTCTCAAGTTTTGGGCCCTAGTTGCAAAAGATTTTGGTTTTTTGGAAATCACGGTAAACAATGATTTCAGGGAAAATTTTAGGTTGACTCTAATAGTTTTGAGAATCATTATAAACAGTGATAGTTCTGGTATAGTTTCTAGTTCACTTCAGATAGGCTTAACATTTTTTTAGGTTTGAAAATTTCCTTGCCGTATGCACTAGCTGGTTATTAAATTTTGGAAATCATAATTAATTTCTTTTGGTTGAAGAACATCAGCTCTCTCTTTTAATCCTTACCCTCCTTGTTGGGAAATGGGAATATTAAAGATGTAGTTAATTCTTTCTATATGACATTTTGGTTTGAGATGTCAGATGTATGATGATTTTATGTGGCTTTTTTTGCAGTTGTGAACTTAACCCTCATAGATCTTCCTGGGTTAACAAAGGTTGCAGTAGGTAAGCCTCAATATATTTCCCAGTATGGTTTTACAAATTGATTAGTATTCTGAGAAGACTCATCAGAATCTGACATAATGAAAATTTGCAGAGGGACAACAGGAGAGTATTGTTCAAGATATTGAAAATATGGTCCGTTCTTATGTTGAGAAGGTAATTAACTATTAAGCAAACTGAACTACCTTTCTAATATACTTCTGCCAAATTCGTTGTCTATGTTTGTTCATATAGATTACCTTCTTGATGTTTCTTCTGAATGATCTAACTGAGTTCTCTTTGATTGTGAAGCCAAACTGCATTATCTTAGCTATCTCTCCTGCAAATCAAGATATTGCTACTTCTGATGCCATAAAAATCGCAAGAGAAGTTGACCCTTCAGGTATGGCTGTTTATATTGGAAGGAATTCCAAGGGTAGACGCTGTCTCTTCCAATTTTCTTTTTTCTCATTCTTTCTTGGCCAACATTTATTTAGAAAAAACTTTTCTTCTTTTATATTTTTTTCAGGTGAAAGAACATTTGGTGTTGTTACCAAACTTGATCTTATGGATAAAGGAACTAATGCAGTTGACGTATGTTTTCTTTACAAATATCACCATCTTCTGTTTCAGTGTTCAGTAACTTAAATTGACTTTGATGCATTTAAATAAGAGTATATAGTTTATTGTTGAGTGCAAGTTGCAAAATGATGGAAGTTTTTTATGTGAATCCTGAAGGTTCTCGAGGGAAGGCAATACAGGCTGCAGCATCCATGGGTTGGAATTGTGAACCGTTCACAAGCTGATATTAATAGAAATGTAGACATGATTGCTGCTCGTAGGAAGGAGCGTGAATATTTTGAGACAAGTCCTGAATATGGACATTTGGCACATAAAATGGGCTCAGAATATCTTGCTAAGCTTCTATCCCAGGTAATCTCTTTCCTATTTTTATTTAATTCAAGTAATTTTCAGTAACATTTTGATATATTACTAACTTGCTATTCTTCAATGGATTTCTGATTGTTCCTTTGATGGTTTTTAATAACTACAGCATTTGGAGCAAGTTATCAGGCAGAAGATACCTAGTATCATTGCCTTAATAAATAAGACTATTGACGAGCTTAATGCAGAGTTGGACCGTATTGGCAGGCCAATTGCTGTGGACTCAGGGGTCAGAACAGAAACCTATGCTGAAATAAATCTTCTTTGATTTGAAAATACTTGATTTCTGAGTGTTTTAAGTGGTGCTTTTTGATTATGTAGGCCCAACTTTACACTATTTTAGAGATGTGTCGTGCATTTGACAAAGTGTTTAGAGAACACCTGGACGGAGGGTAAGTGCTCTTATTGAGCTCTAGAATTGGCTTCTAGTATACTTTTGTTTTCTTTTCATAACAAATAATTATGCAACTCTTTTTTTTATGCCTTATGGTTTTAACCTTTTTAGATGGTTAATCTATTTGATTAACCAACTAATTTCTATTTCAGACGTCCTGGTGGGGACCGGATATATGGAGTTTTTGATCACCAATTACCGGCTGCTTTAAAAAAGCTCCCTTTCGATCGCCATCTTTCCTTAAAAAATGTCCAGAGAGTTGTCACTGAAGCTGATGGGTATCAGCCCCATCTGATTGCTCCAGAGCAGGGTTATAGAAGACTCATTGAAGGGTCTATTGGCTATTTCAAAGGCCCAGCTGAAGCCTCTGTGGATGCTGTAATCTTCTTGACTTTATTACATTTTGTTTTAATCTGGCATCCTATTCCTCGGTCTGATGAAATTACCAGATATTGATACGAAATACTTGTTTAGACGTGTGTCCTTTACAGATGCTGTACTGCTTCTTTTTTTTTTTTTCAAAATAAAGCTTTATCACCTTTTAAGTGATCCATCTTATTGTTGATCCCGGCAGAAGGTAATTATGAAGGATTTCAAGGCCAAATGAAGTTAGTGAAAATCATGAGATCATATGAATATATATAAGCACACTATTGTGAATGGCCTCAATAGTTTCCTCTTCTTTTCTCCCACTTCAACCCAAACCTGGACCATTCTTTTCTCCCACTTCAACCCAAAATCATTGATCCCTGCTGAATTCTTTTTGCTTTCTGAATCTCTTTCTAATCATAGATCATTTCCCATGGTGAAATCCTGTTGTATTCCATACCAAAAACTATAAATTTGAAATTTGTTTCTCATACTCATTGTTGGCACTTGGCATGTTTCAGTCTACCACATGATGGCTGTTTAACCCGTGTTTTTCCTTTTCTTTTTGTTACTAAAATGAAATAAAGAAGTTACTCCACAAGGAATGGTTTTCCTCATTTACATTTCTGTAATAAGTGTTTGTTCTTGTTCTTTTTTGTATTAAATTGCCCAGTGAGATTTTGTTCTTTCCATTTATAAATTACATGCTTCTTCTATTCTACAGGTCCACTTTGTTTTAAAAGAACTTGTGCGGAAGTCAATTTCAGAAACTGAGGTAAGCAATGTTTTAGTTGATGCAACCCTTTTCTGACAGATCATGATTTTAAAATAAACATGGGAGTTGGATGTGACTGTTTGTATTTTACATCTAATTCATGCGGCCAAGGTAATTATTAGGGTTCCTTTTCAAACATTAACTTTAGAATTTGAAGGGAATTAGGGTGAATTTGGATGGGGAAAAACACTAGGGAAGAGAGAATTAAATCTTACAGTTGTTCTACTTGATGACATGTAGGAACTAAAAAGATTTCCGACACTTTCAAATGATATAGCTACTGCTGCAAATGAAGCTCTGGAAAAATTCCGAGAAGAAAGCAGGAAAACAGTTTTACGGTTGGTCGATATGGAGTCTAGCTATTTAACAGTGGAATTTTTCAGGAAGATTCATTTTGAACCAGAAAAGAATCCAAACGGACCACCAAATCCAAATCGGAATGGTCCCCCCAATATGGATAGTTATACTGACAATCACCTGCGCAAAATTGGTACATAATTTTCTGAGCCTTTTTGCAACAATTAAGTATAATATTGTTGTTTTTAAAACTTGTCTTATATTAAAAGTAAGTTATTTTATGTTTGTAATCAATGTATTGGAACTTCTTTTTCTAATTTTTTGCTAGCATGTGTTGTTTTCAATTAAAAAAGGTGATTTTTTAATAGACAAACTTTTTCATAAGCTCATTCGCACTAAAATATTAAAAAAAGTTAGGCTTTTGGGGAAAATGTTTACATCCCTTATCTCTCATAGTTTCATATTATGTGTAAGTTTTTGGTACTATAAAATAGTGAGATGCATTGAAATTTTAACCTTCAACATCTCTTTTTAAAGGATGGTTTAAATTTAAATGTGATAATCCCACTTAATTTGGAATTGGCTTCGTCACTGTTTTTACAGATCTACCAGGTTATACATTCATTATTCTGTTCGTTGTTACAGGATCAAATGTAAATTCCTATATCGGTATGGTTTGTGATACACTTAAGAATACTATACCAAAGGCCGTGGTTCATTGTCAAGTTAGAGAGGCTAAGAGATCATTGCTAAACCACTTTTATGTTCATGTTGGGAGGAAGGAGGTATGATTTTTCCCATCTTAGGCACAATCTTCTCTCGTTCCTTGAATATGTTATTTTCAAGGTGTAGATAAGTTATAATTACGTTTGGGTTGTGTGAATTTACTTGTATTAAAATTACAATGCCTATGTCCATGGGAAAACTTAATGAACTTGGTCCAAGTATCTCATTAAGCTTACGGAATAATTCTTTTTTTTTTTTGTCAATATCATGAAGTACATGTAGAAAATGGTGCATACGATGAGTCTAACTACACTGTTGGATTAAGTTTTTGAAATTATTGATAAAAATATGGACGTGAGAAGATATTGGTTTTGAATTTGGATTGGAAATGATGATATGTTTGGGACAGTCGTTAGTCAGGCTCCCCGTGGCTGTGTATTTGTACTTTATTTAAGTGTATTGTAGGATATTTAGTGGATCATATACTATAGCTCATATATGCAAATTAACAAAGGTTTTATGGGAAAGACAATAGAAAGTTGGCTACTTCCCTTGTGAAAATTGTTTTAGCAAATAGTCAGGCACAATATTAGGGATTTATTGGTTTAGAATTTGATGAAAGCAGCATTTTGCAACATTATGTGGCAATTATAACTGATTCTGGGTGGTATTATGCAGAAGGAGAAATTGGGTGCTATGTTGGACGAAGACCCGGCCCTTATGGAAAGGAGAAATCAAATAGCTAAAAGGCTTGAATTATACAAGCAAGCTAGGGATGATATTGACTCCGTGGCTTGGAAATAATGAGATCCCAGGGTTTGCAACAGATGTTACGAGCAAGATTTGTTATAGAATTGATCATTCTTACTATTTTTTAATCAAACACGAACAGAAAAGTCTACGGTTATGGCAAGTTGAATTCGCACTTGCGAATAATTCTTTTGGCCCACAGACCACAGTGTATAAAGCATCCGAGTTCTATGTTGTGATATTATGTAACTTACGAGTTGTTCAGATATTTGGTTTTTACGACCATATTGATTATTTTCAAAGGACTTTTTCCATTTTATTAAATCACTTTATTTTCTTTCTCTGCTATATAAGTTTGAATTAGAGGCGTCAAAGGTTAACAAACTGTCAAATAAAACCGAGGTGACCATTTGCGTAGCAATAATCTAGCCTATTTTTCTTTACCGAAAGCAATAAACTAGCTTATAAATACTAGTCTTTATAGTTTTATTAAATGTTTTAATAAATGACCATTCACAGTTGTAAAAATTTGAATTTCACCCTTCTGATTTCTGAATGATGACCATGTAAATTGCATTAATAGGTAGTAGTATTTATCATCATTTGCACTTTAGCGATGTTGAATCGTTATATATTTTCACTGACTTCGTTATAAAATTTCATAATTAACTAGGACCTGATTGAAAACTAGTAAATTTTAGAAAATTGTCCAATAACGTGAAGAAGAAATTGGCACAACTATAATGACACGAAAGTAATTTAATTACTAAAAGTTATCGAAAAACAGCCATATTGAAAGTAGAAACAGAAATATTTTTTTTTTATAACAGATATTATTACTTTACTTCTGTGTACGACATCGGACATCCTACACTAAATAAATAAATGGCCAATCATAGTTATAATTTTACTCTTACTATTTACATACCATTTTTTCTAAGTACACCCCCATACCCCCTTTCTATTCAACTACTCCTTATATCCTTTTTCTTAAAGAATTACACTCATTTTGCTTTCTAGAAATGTCTTTCCAAAAAATTACATATACTTTTTTTAGAAATGTATTTCTGGAACTATAATTTATAGTTTTGGAAATATACTTCCAAAATATGTATATATTTTTTTAATAAAATATCATTTAAGAATTAAGATGGTTGATGAGAAATAAAAAAAAAGGTGATAAACATTTATCTTATTTCCTTGTTTGTTAATCTTATTTTTATCATATCATTAGTGTTCTTTAAATTTTATCTAAAATCTTATTTTCATCTTATTTTTATTATTCTTGAAACCTTAATTTTAAACTATCTTTACCATATATTTATTATATAATACTGTATTTTCGTCATTATTATACAATATTTTGTGTTTTCCTTCATGTGGTACTGCATTTTAAGTTATGTTCATCACTAATTTCATATATTATACACCTTAATTACAAAGTAAAGCTTTTGACGATGATTTCTTTCCTTTAAGTGTATTCATGCATTTTCTAATACAAGTCTACATCAATGGTTCAATGTCATATGAAATTAGTGATGAACATACCTTGAATTGCATTGTCACATGAAGGAAAATACAAAATATTATATAATAATGATGAAAATACGGTATTATATAATAAATATATGATGAAGTTAGTTAAAAATTAGGATTTAAAGAATAATAAAAATAAGATGAAAATAAGATTTTAGATAATATTTAAAGAACATTAATGATAAGACGAAAATAAGACTAACAAATATGGATATAAAATAAGTATTTATCATTTTTTTAATTTTTCGCCAACTATTTTAATTTTTAAGTGATATTTTACTAAAAAAATACATACTTATTCCAGAAATATATCTCTGAAACTATGAATCATAGTTCTGGAGATACATCCCTGGAATAAGTATATGTGATTTTAGAAAGGAAAAGGGATTACTTCTTTAAGAAAAATGGTATAATGGATAATTGGAGGTAGAAAGGGAGGGGGTATGGGATGTACTTGGAAAAACAAGGGTGTAAATAGCAAGAGCCTATAATTTTTGTGCAATGGTTAAATTTCGAGAGCTTATAACTTCGCTATAGGCTAAAGTTTAGGCCTTCATTTACTTTTAATCCGCATAACTATTTTTCCTTGAATTTCTTTCCGAATCTACCCGCCAGTTTCTTTGTTTCTTCGTAATATTATATATCAGAGTTAATATAAAAAAATAATAATAAATGAATTAATTATTAACAAAACTAATTGTAAAAGAAAAAGGAGGGATGATACAACAGCCAAGAACTCTATGATGTACAGAGGAGCCAGATGACATCATATATCATTCAAAAACACTGGTAATACACACGTCATTTCATATAACAATCATGTAATAGTGGCTCATATACAAAAACCAAACTGCTAAAGGAAAGCCACCCAAAACCTTTTTGCAACCAAAATCTTGTCTTGAGAGAAGAGGGTCTGGTTTTATGCACTTCACAGGTCAGAGTCCTGTCGACTTGCCAAGCATAACTCATGCAACTCATTCAGTATCCATTCCTCCCCAGTGTGTCCACCCAACACCAACACCCTTGTCCCTCCAACCACACAAGTGCTATGACCCCAAGCAAATTTCGGCGGTTGCCCAGGAACATTGAGGATCCTCCAGGATGGTTTTTCTTCAGAGGGGTCCAACAGAAAGAGCTGAGATGGTGAGTGAAGACCAGCAATGGAACCTCCAAATATAATGATCCTCCCACAAGGCATGCTGACAGCAACATGATCCAGCCTAGGAGGAGGAACAACAGCACTTTGACTCGCTAACCCTGTGAATGCGCTATATTCTAGTTGCCTCCATTGTGGTTGTTCATCTTCTAAGTCAATTGTATAAGCCTCGCCTGATCGTAGCCGCAAGTGTCCACTCTTGGCAAGTCCTCCAAACATTAGAATCTTAGTCCTCCCATAGACTGAGAGTGAGTGCCCCAACCGAGAAGGAGGAGCCCATGAAGTTGGAATTTCTCTCCATGTTGGATTATCTGTTGTGAGGTCCAGTAAATATGTGTCACTAAGAAGTACCCCAGCATCTGTGCACCCGCCGGAGACAACCAATTTGGACCCTTCAATTGTGCAAGAGCTATGCCATGATCTAGGAAGTGGTGGTGTTCCACCACAAACCTCCCTCCATGTTGGCTGTTGAGCATCCAAATCAAGCACAAACACATCATTGAGCAATCCCTGCCTACCACACCCACCAAAAACCACCAACCAAGAACCATTTAAGCATGAGAGCGTGTGGCCCCACCTTCCGGGAGGGGATGATTTCACACTAACCCTGCGCCATTCTGGATTTTTAGCATCAAGATTTAGAACAAAAGTGTCATCCATAGGTTGCATATCCACTCCTTCACCTCCAAACAATACAAGTCGGTTTCCTGCAGCACAAGCACTGAAATTGCAGCGTGAAGGCTCCACTGCACCTCCAACTGTCAGTTTTCTCCAACAAACAGCTTCGAGAGTGGTAAGTTCCCGAGTCAGACGACCCCATCCTAACTTCTTGGTCATCAGTTCCAATGTGCCCGTCACTTCTTTGCCCCACGCATTTTGACATACCATCTTCCTGACATGCTCGTTCTTTGTTAATTGACGGATCCTCCTGCATACAGACCCAATGGATGCAACATCCCTCGGTGTCAAGCGTGACAAAATGTTGTGAGCCAAGACTTCATCAGAAAGCTGAAGAATGCCACACATCTCTTGGTGCTGACTGTACAATGATTGTCCACTCTTAGGATTATATTTACCAGTCTTATCAAAATCTTGATTGCAAGTCTCTTTGAAGACTGGATATGAGACACGGTTCAGATCTATATTTGCCTCAGAAAAGAGTTGGATACCTATCACATGTGTCACAGTTCCATCATCGTCATGAATTGGCGCAAGTCTCAGTCTGTTCACCAAAGGAGTACCATCCTTTCTGAAATTCAGAAGTTCACCTTGGAACTCAACACCTTCCTCGAGGCATCTTCTAATCTCAGACACAACAACAGGATCCACCAAAGGGTGCCTCCTCTGAGCTCGAGGATCTCTATACTGTAAGAACCGACTGAAACAAGAGAAATTTCAAAGCAATTATTGGGACTTTTTTTCCTTCTAAAAATGACCCAAATCAGTATAAAGGAAATCAATCTGCGGTTATTACATGAATAAGGAAGGAATTGGAAGAAGGATTTAAAAGAAAATAAACTCTTAACTAGCTAGCTTCCCTATATTATTGACAATAGGAAAGTCACATATTTAATCAATATCCTCCTATCAAAAATCCTTTTCAGAGGCAGTTGAAGAACAGGCCCAAACAGATGATAAAAATTGTATCATAAAATTCCAAGTACCCATTTTTTTAAAAATCAAACTTAAAAAGGTATTCCTCAAACAGTAAATCATTCACATTTCTACTATTTTTTTGTGTGTGGTTACACAGAGGAAAATCTATATTTTACAATATTTGAATATTTATTATATTTAGTTTTGGATTGGATACTTCGTAAATTTCGCTGAAAATTAATTATGACACTAACAAGGAAAATTAGAAGTGCTCAGCTGATCACAACTTTCACCATGCAACCATATTGTAAAAAAGTAAAAACAAGGGTTCCAAAAGGATTGAATTAAAAAAGAGTGAAAAAAAATACTTCAGCTTGGAAAATCATAGAAATGGAGAAACATGAAGTTTAATAGAAGAGCTAACCATAGAAAATGCAAAATTGTCGAAAAATACCCAACTGAGGGATAAAACATTACTTATCTGGCAACCAAATTCATAATTCAGTAAAAATGTAGCTTGCAAAAGCCGTCAGAATAATGAATTTTGATACAATAGAACCCCGCATCTTAACTAGATGACACAATGGAAAACATCCAAAACTTCAACTGAAGCATAGATCTGAAAGAACAGAATCATTTGAAAGACCCGAAAAAGGGTTTCAACCCAATAAAGTAAAAATTAGAGTGAAATGCACAAAAGAGCGAAACCCCAGATTTAAAAGGGTCAGAATTTGGAGAAAAGGAAACGAGAGAGAAAAGGAAGAAAATCCTTACCAATTGCGACCGAGGGCCTCGTCAGCACGATATCCAGTGGAGATTTCAAAGACCTTGTTGACATATATGATGGGAAAATCGGGTTCAAGAGCATCAGATACAACAAAGGAAGTGGGTGTTGTTGGGTAGAAGAAAAATCCTGGCTTTAAAGGAAGCTCACTCTCTTCTTCTTCATAAACTTCTTCTTCTTCATTCCTCATGCATTTCAATCTCTTCCCAGTGTTCCGAACATCCTCTTTCTCTTTTGTCACAGCCATGTGATGATTCAACAATCTCTGCACAACTGCTTCCCTTCCTTCTCTGACAATATTAAAGATGTTGGAGTGGTGTGACGGAAATGCCCCCGGGAGAGGCGTGAATTACTACGAGTGGGGCTGTGGCAGTTTCGTAGTTTGTGGGGGAAAGGAGGGGTCAAATGAAGAGGGAATGGAGTCAACGTGGGGAACACTAACCTGAGAATGAGATGATATTTTGTTTGATAGAAAAATATCTGCAAGTGAATTCCGACCACGTCATAGGAATAGGAATGGAAGGAGGAAGATATTTTTACAATGGATATCTCTAATCTAACAACTGCAACAACTACCTCTTATTATTCTATTTCAAATCAAGACAAATATCATCTCACACCCTTTCTTTCAAATATTTTTTTTTATTATCAATGGATATTTATTAAAAATTAATATAAATTCATGATTTATTAAGTTTTTTACTTGAATTAATAATAAAGAGTTTGTCCAGTATGAAATTATTTCTCCTTCCGGTAAAGAGTTATTTTCAAGACGTATTGAGATATATGAAAAATAATATTTTAAACGTCTTTGTTTAAATATCTTCAAAATTGAAAGTTGCTCCCACGTAGTCATGTCTTCTTCGCTTTACACATAAATATCCATCCACGTCAAAATTATGACCACATGGATAATTATCAATTACCAAATAAAAGCTCTTATTAAATCAATATGACATAGCAAAACAAAAATATGATTAAAGTGCAAAAAAAAAAAAGAATTTGATAAGTTAATTGCAAAACAAATTTATGAGGGTCGAAATTTAGAATTTGATTCATTAAAATAAAATATTGTATATTGATTCGGTAATATAAAAGTGTGTTTTGCGCGGTTAAATTTATACTGTCATTGGGTTTGATAAGTTCCAAATGTTTAGTGGCTTAGCCTTTTTGTCTGATTAAATTTCCAGCTTTTCACCATCAAAATAAAATGTTTAGCGGCTAAGTTTGAAAAAATCACAAGATATAATTATGTGTATTTTAGCCTTAAAAAATCTATTAAAAGAAATAACGGCCGATCACAATGCATAATTATTAATTTTTAAAAAAGATAAAATATTTTTTCCCTACAAATATCGAAATATTCGGAATCCTTCTTTAAGAAATTTTGATTATTTTTTTGATCATCACAAAATATAAATGTATAATATTTTAACTTAAAACCGGATTTAGGATATTTGTCTTACATGTCAATATGAGTGGGACAACACCTCAAGTTTTAGTTGATATATAATAAAGATCTGACATTGACACGTAAGATTAGACCTCCTAAATAATTTTGAATCAAAATATCACACATTTATATTTTGTGATGATGAAAAACATACTCCAAAATTTATATGGATAAATTTTAAACATTTAGATATTTATAAGGATAAAAAAGTCCAAAAAGAAAGAGACTAAGGTTATGTTAGGTAAGAATTTTTAGATAGTTTTTCATTATTTTTAATAGATGAAAAAATTCGTTTGTCTTTTCGGTAAACAAGTTTTTTAATAGTTTCTTATGTTTTTGGGAAAGTGACTTGAAGTAGAAATTTTAAAATACAAGCTTTTTAGCTTCTAGTTTTTGTATATTTTCTCATTTTTATTCTTAATATATTTATCTAATTTCTTGATTACCTTTTTAAATATATTATGATTTTATTATTTTTATATCATTTTATACTTTTTAACTACTTATATAATAAGTTTTATAGAATATTTATAATCTAATAAGCTAACTTTTCAGTTTTCAACCACCAACTAACCTTCCAGTTGGTTTTGCTGAATATAGTCTAAGGCTATATTCGACTTTATGCTATATTTGATAAGGTATTTAAGTTTGTTTTTAGTTATTTATTATTGAAAATTTTGTTTGATTATTTGGTAAACAAACTTTTTTAAGTAACTTCTAACATCTTTTAAATGTTATTTAAAATAATATTTTTTAAAACGTTAACCTTTTACTTTATATATATATATTTTCCATTTTTATCTTCAACATATTCATATAATTTTTTAGTTTTTTTTAAATAAATCATAACTTTATTATTTTTCAATCATTTTACACTTTTTAATTATTTTAACAACTAATTTTACTGAACTCTTATAATTTAATAAATTAATTTTTCAAGCTTTCAATTGCTTTCTGTTACCAACAACTTTTCAACTAATTTTATTAAGCAAAACCTATACATTTTTTCTAATTTTTTTATTTTTTTGGTTTCTTGCAATGCAAATTGTTGCCGTATGTACACGATAACATGTACCGCACAAAGTATTGTTGTGTTTATTGTGTGCTGTTGTACATACCGCACGAAGTAATAGATAACTTAATAAAGTCAAATAAAAGTATAATATTAGGAAAAATAAAGTAAAAAGTATAAAAATAGTAAATTATAAACTTAGGCACACTCTAATATAACCATATACCAAGTCAAGTTGATGGATATAAACTTGTGTGTTTTTATTACCCAATACATAGATTAATAGCACGGATCTAGAGGGAGGGAGCAGGGGCTCGAGATGTTTTTTCTTGAGAATTATATATATATATATATATATATATATATATATATAAATTAATTGTATTTGTTGTTTTATTGTAATGATTAAAGTGATAATTAGTGTAAAATTAATTATGTGTTTTTCTCATTATTTAATATAAAAATTAGTTTCAATTTTATGTGTAAAAATAGTAATTTTTTAAAATTATTATTTATTAAAAGTTAGACATCTAAATAATTATAAAGGAAGAAAAAAAATTATATTTCCCTTTATAAGGTTTCTTGGATCGTCCTGTGGATCAAGATTGTTTGTATATATTTAGTAGTTTTCTTATACAACAAAAAAGTAAAGGACAAAAACATAAAATAAATTCAAATATGAATCAATGCATTAAAGAGGTCAAAAGGGGAGTGAATTTTCTGGAACCAGGCTATTTTAGGGGGTGAAGTTTATTAAAAATAAAAAGATGGGAGTAGAAATAGCAAATTGCCTTTAGAAGAGATGGAGTGAATGTGATTGGGCTGGTCCGTTGATGGTTTGGGCCGACCCAACAAAATGCAAAGCAGTAGCCATTCAACGCGAATTGGAGAACAAAGCCAACGATCTCCGCAAGCTTCAAAAGGGAAAGCTTTCCATTAATATACTTTTCTGTTACTCTTTATTTTCACCTTTCTAATTACTTCAGCCAGCAGAAAAAAGAGAAAATAGGTACATTAGAGGAATCTGTTGTTTATAAGTGCAAATGAGAAGCATTTCTCTTGGATAGTATGTACTCTGTAGGAGGTC
Source organism: Glycine max (assembly GCF_000004515.6). Taxonomy (NCBI): domain Eukaryota; kingdom Viridiplantae; phylum Streptophyta; class Magnoliopsida; order Fabales; family Fabaceae; genus Glycine; species Glycine max. Next base: position 41,559,122 of record NC_038241.2, read on the forward strand.
AATTTCAGGCTATTGGGAAGTGCAAATGAGAAACATTTCTCTTTGAATTGTTGTTTACGTAAGGTCTTCCATCTGTCTTTCTTTCCTTGTAAAGCACAGCCAAATGGAGGGGAGTAGAGTTTAGGGTCCTAAATGAATTGTAAGTTCCAACTAAAATGCAAATTTACATTTGAACACATACACACTTAATAGAAATTAACAGATAAGAAAAACAAACATTTTATTAAACTTAAATTGAAGAGTTCTAGACTCAAAACATTCTGCCTATTTTGTACTTTATTACAACTCTTTACATAACTGGTTCCAAGCCCAACTAAAAGAGTAGGGTTGTGTTAGGCAGTGAACAACATGCACAAACCTTAACCTTTTTGTCATTGCATCTGATATTTGATGCAGATAAGTTGCATGCCCTTCCAATATCCAAATTTCGAAATTTGTTTTATTTTTATAATGTATTTATTTAATTATTTGTGTATTTAATAACTTTTTATAAATACATACTTTGTAAATCCAATTGTTGAATTATGTGATGTCATCTTGATGATTATGCATATCAAATTTAGATAAATTGAACATATTTGGTTCTTTTAATAAATGAATTACAACAAAACCAATCTCAAACAATTTATATTTAAGAGGTATTTACACAAAGATTATTAGTTATTTTCTATTTTGAAAAATAAATTATGTTGATTCTTAAAATAGCATTTAACCATTTTGAAATATATATAATTAACATTACAAAATTAATCCACTTACAATTACTTAAAGCAGAGTCATAAATCCTGTGGGAAAAAAAACAGTCATGAATTAATTCGTCTAAGCTTCTTATTAACTTAGTTTCCACCTATTTCCTCAAATTTTGACTTCAAGACAGAATAACTAATGAATGATGTTTGGTTATTTATCACGGAAAGCAAACATCCCTGCAAGGCTGCAACTAGAAACGACACTCTCAAGTCTCAACACAATGTATGCACCCATAAAGGGAGAGAAGAAAAAAGGTCAAGAAATACAATGACGCCGTAAAAAACGAGGGATTGAAATCTCGTGAAACTGGCAGTATTTCTCAAAGGTCTTAGCTCTCTCTTGGATTTCCGTTAAATTTTAAGTGCAATGGTCTAGAACAATAAAGAAAATGAAATTATGAAAATTGAGTCTAGGTTGTAGCATATAACCAAACTTTGCTTGTACAAGCACTAGAGTAACAAAATTAAGATTTTTGTTTTTTAACGAAAGGACTCATAAAAGTTTAGTATTAAAACGAATTTTGTGTAAAATATTTAGATCTATGTAATAATGATGTTGGTCAACTATTGCCCACCATCCTCCACATAATTTGTTTAATAAGTCTCGTCTCATTAAATAAGTAATCATTAGAAGAAGAAAAATAACACAATTACGTCTAACCAATGTCTTACAGAATAATTGCACCCCAACAAAAAAATAATAAAAAATTGCATAGTATAATACCACTACACTTAAAAGAAATATCAAACTTCTAACAGCTAAAGGTGGAGATTATGCGGCTGCTTCATCAACGTCGTCGCCACCTGTTAAAATTTTGAAGCTCAAGTTAAATTTGTGGATAGTAATGTTTAGTTAGTATTAAACGAACGAGCATACATGAAAAAGGAGACTATGCTTATAGGCATGGGGGAAATAGTGTTTTAATAGTTTAATGACATCATCACTTTGTTGTGTTTTATCCTTAGTGAGTGTGTGTTTGAATAGTCTCTAAAATTATGGTAAATCATGGTGAAGTGTATCTATCTTAATTTTGATTAAATTTTATATGTTTGGATTATTTTTAAAATTATGATAACCAATTATGAGGTATAAACATGATGATAGACTTGAAGCAAGTAAAAGTTACCAAAATTAATTTAATTCAAAATCAATTTTGTGGCTGTAATTCATACACGCACCAAGTGATTTCTGGATGCAAAATCCATACCTGTATTGGTGGACATATATATGTCTACAAGAGTATCGTGATCCTCGTCGCCTGCAGATTCTTTAATTTGATGTCCCCGAGGTGTCCCTGGAATGTACATTTGTTTGTCATCATATCCAAAATTCACAAGAGGAGGCTGCTGATAGAGTGAATCACTGGATCCAGAGACATAGGGAACAAGTGTATTTGCAGCAGCATGAAAAGCTGGTGGTGCTGGTGCTGGTGCTGGTGCTGGTGCTGGAGTAGTATAGCCGTGGAAAATGGGGGAGTCTTCAGACACCTGCAGGATGCAAGATGGATGCAAGTTCACTGAAGGAGGATGCATTATAAGTGGCTCCTGTCTTTGCTGCCGATGCTGCAAGTGCAATGTATCCACCATCGTCAGCGCATTGTTATCCTGAATACTCAGTTGTCTCATTGTATCAGCAGATGGAGACCATACTCTATATCCAGATTCTTCATCTACATTCATGATCATGGACTGAGGAATTCTTGTTTCGGCATTGCCAATGTTAAGAGGAGGATGATGACCATAAGATGTTCCCTGTTGTTCCACTCCGGGACCAGGATGGTTAGGCCATTGCTCCTCTATTGGCATCTCACAAGGAACACGGCCAGTAACAGCAAAAGCTTGATCCTCAAGTCTTGCAGGTTTTGTAGTTGCCAATGGCTCCCCATTCTTTTGTTGCATTTTCACTTCGTTAGAATTATTCTTCAGAAGCTGATGTCTATATTTCTGCCCATCACAATGGCAATGAGATATTAATTACTGTTTAGAACACCACAAAATGCATGTATGGAAAATCCAAATACACAGAGAAACGAACCTGCAAATGACTAGCAACTTGCTCTCTTGTCAAACCGGGGACATTCATCAGTTCAAGAATTCTTTTTGGCACAGCAGCTGGAAAATAATAATTAAGAAATTGTATGGGTATAAAACAAAAGAGAAAGAGAAAATCAATTGTTGAAGAATCATACTGTTAATGTCCCCAAGTTGGCTGACAGCATCGAGAAATTTGTTATGCAGTTCGTCTGTCCATACTATACGTTGCCTCTTTGATGATGTGCCTGCATTGACCCTTTTTGGCTCCCTGCCCCTCTTGACTCCTCCTCTTGTTGCTTTAGAATCATTTTCCTCCCGTTTTCTCTTATCATTATCTTCCAATCTGCCACATTTTATATCTACTTTATTATCATTCCAGGCTTTCCTAGCAACATGCACCCACATATTCCTAACTTGATCCTCATGAAAAGGCTTTTTCCAATAATCACAAGCCCCCTGTTTAATAGACTCCATCCTACTGCTCCTAGAATCATCAAATGACATCACTGCAGAGATTGCACTTAATAAGTAAAACAACTTCAATTGAATTTGTACGTAGGACAATGTTTTGTCACACACCGATAAAAGGAACGTCAATTTCTTTGCGGATTTCCTTGACCAATTCATAGTCATCCAAGTTTGGCATACCAACATCAATGAGTATCAGATCAATCCCTTCTTTGTTTCTCCGTACATGATTCAATGCAAGTAGAGCATTAGAGTATGTGATAACTGCCATATAAAAAAAATAAAAAAATCATTAAAAAATGGACTAAACTTTCTCTAAGAAATAGTTAACAATTAAACATGGTATAAAAAACCTTCATAATGGCATCCATTGCACATTTGCTTAACGTTTTCAAGAACATTTGAATCATGATCAATGACAAGGACCTTAAGAACGACAGGACATTGATTGGGAACCTTCTCCTGAGTTGGAATTTTGGCCATTGCTCACCAGTTTGTGACCTTAGAACCGAGAACGAATTTAATTTAAATTTACTGTGATTTGTTATGTACTGATGACACTGGTCGGTAGTTACTTGATAAGTAATTCTGTTTCAAATTCAAATGCACACCTCTCTGGTTTAAATTAATTAATTAGAGATCAAGGTATTTTGGGAAACAATATAACCGAAAACAGATATTCCTTTTGTTCTCAACCTCACTTCACCCGACATTAATTATTACCTACGTAGATATAGTTTTATCTATATCATCATCTTTATATTATATCATTATATGAAGGGATATCATTTGCATTAATTAACTGTTTTTTATCTCTACTTTTTTAAAATTATTTTACCCTTGATAATATTAAATATTAATTGATAGTTTAGGAACTTTAGAAAATAAAAAAAAAATTGAAAAAATTTCTGGAGGGAGAAAAAAGTTGTAAAACAAGTAGGGAGAAAAAACTCTTGTGTTTTTTTTTTTTTTTTTTATCTTATGTTCTTCTTCTTTATGTTATTTTATAGATTTTCTTTTATAAATTAGTATGTCTTATTTTAATGTATGACTGATTACAAGTTTAAATTCATTTTTAATTGTGAGAATTCAAGATTTAAATTATTTTATTTTAAGTTTTTCTTTTGTTATCATCTCCTTCTTTCATCTATTCCTTTCCCTTCATCCATACCACAAAGCCACCATCCCTAATATATAATGGCACAACTATTCAATTTGTCTTTTAGCAAATGTTTGAATTAGGTTTGGGAAAGAAAAAAGAGTAAATTGTCTTGCATTAATTTTGAAAATCTTTTGATACCTTTTTCTCAAAATTTTGTTGATATCTATTTATTAACAATTTTATTAAAAAAGACAAAGTTTAACAGTTTTGCTACTAATAACGTGAGAGTGTTATTGCGGTTACAGTTTCACGTCGATAAAAAATTTTAAAAAACAAAATTAAGGATATGTTTGTTTTTAATTTATATAAAAAATACATATTATTTTTTCAAATTCGTTGTCTCATTTATTTTTAAATAAATTTAAAATGTACTATTTTCTTTGTTAGTAGCTCTACGTGCACGTGTTTATTTTTTAAAAAGGTACAACAACGAGGGTGAAGCTGGGGTGGGTTTTGTATTCTTTTATTATTATTATTATTATTATTATTATTCAAGTGGGTTTTTTGTTCTCATTCTTCAAATTTATTTGTTAAAACTCAACTACTTTCATTATATTTGTTTTTGTTTTGACTTTAATTTTTATTTTATTTTTTTATTGATTTTTTTTGTTTTATTTTAATCTGTAGCATTATTATTTTACCTTCTATAAATTTTTATTTTTAGTATAATTTTTTTCATATATTATTTTTAAAAATTTCAGTCTTCATTTAAGCAACAAACTTATTTCCGGATATGTGATAATTATGTCATCACATAAATAGAAAATTAAATAAAAATTTAATGGATACCAAAAAAAAGAGAAAACTAAAATAAAAATAGTCATATATTATAAAATAAAAAAATATTTTAGTAAAAAAACAATATTTAATAAAGATAAAAATATTAATGTCTAATAAAGATAAGATACGGATATGATATATTAGAAGATAAGATTTTGGAGATAAAAAAAACAGAATAACATATATTTTAAATCCTTCAATTTAAGGCTAAAAGTGGTCTCAATTATTATATTTTGAAAATGATATTTTTTTCTCTAAAAAATTGTTGATATTTATTTACTGACAATTCTATCAAGACAAAGTTTAATGGGTAGTTTTGCTAATAATGTGGGAACTGTTGTTACACATTCATGTTGGTAGAAATTTTTTAAAAAGCAAAATTAAGATTTTAAAATAAAAAATAAAAATTGTATTTAAAAAAATCATTTTTCGAGAAGAAGAAATAATAGAAATTATATCAAATGCAAGGAAACGCAATAACAAAATATAAATACCGACTCACTTTACGCTAATACTAATAATAATAATCCGAAAGGGGGAAAAGTAATCTTAGTAATTGATTGAATTCATTTAGAAAATACTGCCACTAAATTAAACGAAAGTTGAAACGAAGAATGCAATACACTCAAAATTAATTTAAAATGAAATTTAATTCATCGAAAAAATCAAAGAAAAAAAAGAGAGAAAACAGGATTATATACTATTAGTAGTATAAAACAATTTTATATTTTTATCTAATTATAAATTATTATATGTTTTCTGGCTTGTTTTACAATAATTATATTAAAAATTATACTAAATTTCTGATGATAATTTCTTATTGATCGGTAATGTAAATTTTGTTATGATATATAGTCATTAAATTTAAGAATGAATACAAATATGGTAAAATCAAGAAATATGTATGAATCTATTAGTAAATATTGATTCTGATTGATTATATGTCTCTGTCAATTAATATTGATTGTGATTTATTAAAATCCATTCAGGATTTGACTAAAAGAAAACGAGATGTAGGATTAAAAAAATAGTTTTAGATTTAATTTGGATTAAAGTTGAGGAAAAAGTTACTGAACAAATTTCAGAAATCAATAAATTAATAAAACAGGAAAATATAATCAAATGAAATTTAACTTATATTGTTTATTGTATAACTTGAATGAGGTTCGACTCATATCAGAATAAAAAAAAGTAAAATAATATAATATAATATAATCAAGAAATTAGATTCTCAATAATTTGAGATTTACCTAGCTTTTTTTATTTAGAAAATTCAAATTAGAAACGCAACATGTTAGCATGAAGGATTAAAATTAATAAATAAAAAATAATATTCTAAGTACAATTATAGACTATAAATATGTGATTCGAATTCTAATTACTATTTTAGTTTAAATTTTATACACTATAAATATGAAGATTTTTATATTTTTAATCAACCAGAAATTATCGTAATATATTCTATTCAGAGACTGCTTAATTTATTTCATTTCAGATTATTGATATGATGAAGTAATTAAAAATGTTGGTCCAAAGACACTTAAACATTCAACCTCACTCGAGAATGTTCTCGAATATAAGGACTAGTATAGTTGTGATTCTTGCCAAGTAGTACCTACGAGTATTTAGAAATTAGAAATTATAAGATATCATATACTAGTGCACTCTCATGCACTTACGAGAATGACACCACTTAAACACCAAAGAGATATCATATGTGTAAGAAAGATTAAAAAACAAGACTAACATCTAGGGAATAAAAATTATATAGACGAATATTTTTATTTTCTAATTTTGTACATATTTTACTGTCGTTTTAACAAAAGTTTTTATTTATTAATTTTTCAACTATACATTTTTTATAATTCTAAGATATCACGCATAGTTTAGTTAATATTATAATTTTTTATAACTTTTCATAATTTATAAAAAAAAATAAAAGTTATTTTGTAGAAAATTATATATAATTTACTGAAATAGTAATTTTTTATTTCAACATAATTCTAGGAGTAATTTTGGTTCCAAGCAATGCTATTATATCCTCAACATTAAACCAAATCCTTAGTTCCAAACAATGCTTATACAGTTGGGATAAGATAGTGTATAACAAATATGCTGAATATAACGTGGCCAAAAATATATCCAGAAAGATTAGTAATCATTTTTACGATAAACCCCAAAACTAACAAAAACATGATAAAGCACGGGGTACTGTTAAAAGGTATTAAAAAGTTTCTAACTATTGAATTCAGTGATCCTCGTTTTTTGTGTTATCAACAACATCTGTGGAGGAATTTTGGTTACTAAGACCAGTTGCTGATGTGTTAGGAAGCCCTAGACTGAGTGAAAGAATGGGTGATGTGGAACCATATGCATAGGGAGACACTGATGATGCAGCACCACTTGTCAAACTTGAGTTTTGAAGCTGTTGGGAAATGGAAGCTTCTGTAGCAGTATACTGATTAAGGGTGTTTCCATCATGGATTTGAAGAAATCCGAGTGGATTAGGATTACTAGATTGAGCGTAATCAATATTCCTAGAGACGGAAGAAGCTGGATTTCCAGAAATCATCATTTGTTGATGGATCAGTGACTGCTGCATTGCACCAACTGACACATTCGCATTAGATGGGGGCTGTGCTCCATATACAGATGGATCTGCAAGAGTCCTTATGGACTGAGGAAAATTATTGGCCATGTTAGAAAGACATGGATGAGGGCATTATTGTGTTTTTATAGATGATGCACCTACCCTGGATTCTGTAGTCCCTGGAACCATGTTAGGCAATTGCATCTCGGTGTGTTCCTGTGTCTGTGTCTCTTTCATTTCAGATTTTCTCTTCAAATAATCTCTATATTTCTGCCAATCACAATGACAACAATAATATAAAATTACTAGTGATCAATCACAATGACAATAAATTTTAATTACTATTCATGCAAAATAATAATATTAATTCCTCGATTTGGATTGAAATAAAGGTTTGCACTTGACAACTATATTTTATGTAAGCTTCTACACAAATTTCAATTAACTGGCTATGAAAACTTACTGAATTAATTATAAATTTAGATTTAGACTAGATTGCTGGTGGGTTCACTTTATAGAAAGAATGATGATCATTGATCAAATTCAAATTCATTGATTATCATTCTTTCCTTACTTAAGTAACTTGTTACCAGATGCAGGTATGGAAAATTGTTAAATACACCTAAAAACGAACCTGTAAATGACTAGCAACATTCTCTCTAGTCAAACCAGGGACATTCATCTCTTCAACAATCCTCTTTGGCACAGCCTCTGAATAATAATTTAGGGAGAAAATTTTAAGTGACAGATTTATATATATCTATATATATCTTACCAAAAAAATTAAACAGAAAGAGAAAAACCATGTAGTATTGTGAATAGAGAAAAACAATTAAACAATTGAAAAATCATACGATGAAGGCCAAGTTTTTTGACAGCATTGACGAATTTACTATGCAGTTCCGCTATCCATACTACACGGGGCTTCTTCATTGAGGAAACACGATGCTTTGATTCTTCAGCTTCCTTGGAACTGCTATTGCTTTGGTCTCTAACAACAGAAGAAGAACCAAATTCAGAATTATCCTTGCCCCGTTTTCTGCTTCGCTCACCATCTTCCAAGCTGCCAACATAATCTTTTGTTTGTATGTTATTTTCCTTCAGGCTTTTCCTTAAAACATGTGTCCACATATTCTTGAATTGATAATAACGCAAAGGTTTAACCCAAAAATCACAAGCCCCAAGTTGAACAGCCCGCGTCACAGTATAGTTGCTGTGATCAAGAGACATCACTGCATAATATATTGCACTTGATAAGTAAAAACAAGTTCAAAACTTATGCAAGAATTTACAGGACAACTTGTTTTACATACCAATAACTGGAACATCAATTTCCTTGCTGGCACGGTAAAGGAATTCATAGCCATTCATGGTTGGCATATGAACCTCGATGAGTATCAAATCAATACAATCTTTTCTTTCCAGCACAAGATTCAATGCTTGTGTAGATTCAGTGCATGTGCTAACTGCAATGTAACGTAAAAACTGTCATTAACAAAACAAAGATTATATCTTTCTCTAAGCAATTAAAGATCGCATATCTAACCCTCATAATTGCATAGATTGCATATTTGCTTGATGAAGTCAAGATCTGTGGGGTTATTATCAACGACAAGGACCCTAATCTTTTCAGGGAATTGATACTGAACCTTCTCGAAGGAAGAAACTTGGGCCATTGCTGCTTAGAACGTAGAAAGCAAGTGAGAGAATATTTGTGGTGTGATTTGTTAGGTATTGGTGGGTAATTAGGATTAGTATTTCTATTGGGAAAAAAATCAATCTATATTTTTTTAAAACTGAATCTGTCTGAAACCAATTGACCCTATCATTTCACTTTTTTTTTTAAGTTCACATTGTCACTCTCCTTCTGAAACCTGGACCCTATCATTTCACTTTTTTTTTTTAAAAAAAATTCACATTGTCACATGAGTCAATTACACGTAAGGAATCCTATATGTGTATTTTGCAATAAAGTTATCTTTTCCTCTTGCTTATTTAAGTTATTTACAAAGCAAAATATTTTTATTTAAGGAAAAGTATACATGAACATGTTTTCTTATCCCATCAAATTGTTATGTTCCTACCTGTTCCTAGATGCAATGGATAATCAAGATTACATAATTCTTTTGATAGAAAAAACATTTTTCCAATGGATATTTTTTCCGTTATTTTATTGTTAAATATTGCAACACTAAGTTGTCACAACTAAGAAGTGTCAAACTTATCGAATAATCAGATAAGATGTATTTTCAAAGTAATCATATTTAAATATTATTTAGAAAATATTTAATTTTAATTTAATAATCATGCTAAAATAAAAACAAATACCTTAAGAAAAGAGAGGAAGTCCCAATTTAATATTTCATAAGATTTAGGAATAAGTTCAGTTCTATTAATACCATTAGCGGGAATTTGGATGAAAGGGTGACATTCAATATTTTTTTTTTTAAATTAGAAGATTAAATTGAATATTTTAAAAATATAAGGTCCAAATTAAATAATGTAAATTGCTTTTTTAATTTTGTGCCTGTCACTGAAGAAAAAGAGAGAAGAATGAAAGCTTGTAAGAGAAACAGGGACAAGAGCATTGTAGAAACTAGTCGACGAGAAAGAGATAAAAGATGAGGGCATAGCAGTGTCGTTGCAAAAGAGAGAATGGGATTAGAAAAAAACTTTGAATGCTTAGTTTGGCATGGCACAGAAAGTGAAAAGTAAGATAATAATTTAGTCTTCTACGTTTTAAATTTGAGTTAATTTGGTATTTTCATTAGTTTAGAATTGTGAACCGTGTGATCTAGCTGGTTTTTGTACAGTAACAAAAGTGTGATACAATAAATTTCATAAATTTATCTTTAAAAATAAAAATCATGACACTTTTCACTCATTCTCTTTTTTCATGCCAACCGAAGATTTTTCCAATCCCATCATCCTCTCTGTCTCGCAGGGGACAGCCACCAAGAAAGGCAATTTACAGGTAACCTTGCTACAACCTTCTTTTAGGGTTTCCTTGCTTCGCTGAATCACTGTGAAATAGTTCGTCTTTAAAATGAATAAGTTATAAAATGGAAGACGGGTGTGTTGAAATTTATACCTCCGCACCCTAGTCTAGATGATTTATTGCTTCTATGTGCTGGACTCTGTGTCTGTGATGCTAAACTTGTTTGTGTGTCTAATTATTGATGGGGTACAAGTTTCGTGATGAGGGATAAATCTTAGTGCAGTGCAGACAAAAACATGACATATCTCCATTGGCATATTCATTGATTTTTTTTAATCCAACAGGCAAGCAAGCGTAAACAGATTATAGACAATAATAGAGGGGATAATCAAAATTATCTACAAATAAATAAAGTGATGATAAATATAATCAGAGGGGGCAGTGATTGGGGTTGGCGGCTTTCTGGGGAGTCAGGGCGGGGATGGAAAAACCCCGTCATCATGCCTACTTGAATAGCAGTGGCTCTGCTATTCAAGAGACACAGGCTTGTCAGAACCATTTGCACTGTGAGAAATTGTTTAGTTAATGAAGTTCGTGTGATGATATTAAGCTTTTGCATCAACCCTTTTCCATTCATTTTCATTTGATCACATGACATCATTGACATGTGCTTCTTGTTTCATTGTTGATGTTAAGTTAGACAGTTCATATAATTTCTTTGATTTAACTTGAACTTAGAGATGGATTAAAGGAATTTATACCACAGTAATTGATTCTAATAGCAATGTATAAAGGAAAGAAAAATAAACCTTCTGGTTTAATAACTAGAATTGTGTTGTGAGAGAATCACAATGGCAGGATTTGAGTTCTACTAATCAATGTTTGGGGCTTACTATTCGGTATCTATTGTGATGATGAATGGTGTGGTATCTTGTAACTTGTCTTGCTTTCTTTCCAGGAAGGTTATACGACATGGTCAATGCCACTAAAGGGGTCTTTATTTCCTGGTAACACAATTTTCTTTCTGCATTCCTATTTGAAAATTTTCCCATATACTATACTGTTTTGAAAGTTGTATAATTGATATTCAAATTATTTTGTTTACAAAGCTTTACAGCTAGCAATTTTATCTGCAACTGCTGGAACCTCTACATTAACTATAAGGAGTGTTTTTCCTTTCTTTCCAGGCTAGAAAACTTCTTGTCTTTAGGTTTATTAACAGTTAACTATGTTAAAAACAATCACAATCATCTATTTCTGTTTTTTCACCTACAACCAGTCACTATTGGCATCAAGTTTTGAGGTGTTTGAGTAGACATGGTTTACTTTCTCTACTGCTATCTGAATAAATGATGAGCTATATTGGGTTGTGCAGTGACATACCTATGGCACAATATATCATCAACATGAATGCTTCATTGCCTGCATCTGACAAGTTCATTATACATATCTTGGATAATACCCATATGTTTGTTCAACCTCATGTTGAGCAAATGATACGAAGTCAAATTGCCAAGTTTAGAGAGGACAATACATATGTCAAGCCTAATTGATTACTATGGCCTTTCTGTCCTCCCCGAATGGCTACAGTGAATAACATTCTGGAACATTTTGTGTTGATTGGTAGTTGATCTTTACTAAGACCGTTTCTTTGTATACAAAGTTCTCGCAGTTCGCATGGAAAAATGAAATGTGATTTGCTATTAATTGTTTTCCCTTTCTGAAACGCAAAAGGGCAACACAGCCAAGCGACACTTAAAAACAGAGGGGTCTCAAAACGCAAAAGAGAAATATAGCTTACCACTATAAGATCCAAATAAAAGACAAGACAGATTGCCCTCAAATACTCTTATTTCAAATTAAGCATTTAAAATCCCCAAAAGAACAAACTACTTTCTCATTCCTCCACAACAAACACGATCAAAATATTTTCTTAAAATTTATTTCAATAAATTTTACTGATAAATGTATGTTATGAGTAAACTTTTTTGTGATCAAGTTTTATTTACTTTAAACTATTCAGTTAAACTGTTTTCTCAAACCCATTTTAAATTGAATTTTTAATTATATAAAAAAATATTCATTTTTGTAATTTGTGCAATGCACTGGTGTTTCAAACTTAAAATATACGTATATTTTAAAAAAAAATAAAAAGAGCATTATTAACCATGGCAAATCAACGTATATTTGTAATACACAGACCAATATATGGATCGATCGTACAGGACATTCCAAATCAATCTATTGATCGTAAAGAATAACAGACAATACAGCCAACTACATTTGTGCTCTTGTGAGGGGAAGAGAAGGAACACCAAAATATTCTCGTTACATAATCCAAATACATGTGATATACAAAGAAACTTTAAGGCCATAAATTTATTGGGAATGTAAATATAAATCACATGCTTTGGAAAGCTTATCCTTTTAAAGCACCGCATATAATGCTTGTATCCTTACAGAAGAAGATCCTTTAGCATTTTCAGAACTCAATCAGTTAGGCTAGAAATGAGCAACACGAGTGTTTCACTCTTACTTTTCATTTCCAATTTGTTTTTTGGCTAGATAACAGTTAAATCAAGGGTCAGCACTTATCCAATTGGAAGTCATGCTAGGCAGTGTAGATATAATAATAATCTCAGCTCTTTGAATTCAATTTCTCCAAGAGGATCTTGTTAAGGAGACCTGGATTTGCCTTTCCTTTAGATAATTTCATTACCTGCATTTGGACGAACCAATATAATACCAACATATGTAGAGGGAACAAACATAAAAATCCTTCCATTTCTACATGTTCATACCTGGCCAGCAAAAAAACCTTGTAGCTTAGTTTTGCCTCCTCGATATTGCTCTACCTGTTTTGGATTGTCCGCAATAATTTTGTCCACCATTTTTTCAATCTCAACGGGATCTGCTATCTGCATTTCCAAAGGCACAGGCACATTCCAACATTTTTATTCATTCTCGGCTTCAAAAAATAATGCTAGAGGGGTAAGTGTGCAACCTCAAAGAAGAGTTTTCACGTTAAATGTTCAAACCAACTCAGTTTTTTAAAAAAAAAAATTAAAAACTCAGTAAATAACATCTCAAACATCACAAAATCCAAATAATCCAGTAGTGTTGTTAAATTTGCATTTAAACCCATACTAGCAACTTTATGCTTCAATATCAAAGAATTAAGTTGTCCTTTGCTGAATTCTGACTCACACACCACATGGTAAAAATTTGGGTAACAGTTGATCCTACAACTTACCTGAACCAAGTCCTTTTTTTCTATGAGTTCCTTCACAGTTCCACCCTTGGCTAATAGCTCAAATAGTATCTGCAAACACATGAACACGTTGTAAAAATACAGAATGCAAAACATGCCCATAATTATATAATTTAGCTACAACTGCCTATTTTTTTTTCTTCTTTTCCAATTCCTTGAGACAAATAGAAGGCACGGAACTACACAAGGACCCAACTGCTGTATACTGTGCCAAGTCAATCAAAGCCTCATCAAATAAGGCAGTTGGATCCAAAGTCTAACTAGGCATGCAGGATGAAGCAGAAAACAAATGGAACTGGAGAGAACAAAGAGAAACTTATGCTGAAAACCATGTCTTCCAGCTATATCTCAAACTTGATGGTTACAAAATGAGTGTAATAAATACAAAGATCCAATTTTACTAATTACTATATCTACATGGTACACTATACCTAGACAATGGTACATGTTTTTAACAGGAACAAGATATTGGTTTAATGATGATTGAAGATGTCTGAGAATTAAACTTCAGAGATCAACATATTTATAAATGAATGCCCACACTAGGCTTGGTTCATAGTTAAAGTACACCAACACAACTAACTTTCCAATGTACTAAAGCATCTGAAAAAGTAATGAGAATGCTAGAAGATATGATAAGAAATGACAATATAATTGCTGGCTGCAGCTTAATGTTTCAAAATCATGTCTGAGAATCAGGGAAGCTTAGACCCAAACTAGACACCACTCATTAGTGCCAAAGAAAACCATACCTCCTTCCCAATCTTGCTACTAATGGTTCCACCTTTAATGGAAGCTATCAACTCAGACAACTCTTCAGGTGTAAGCTTTATCTCATTTATGGTCAACTTTTCATTTTTCATGAAGGCAGCAATATCACTCATTATCCAGTTGGCAACCAGCTTTGGGTCAGCACCTTTTGCAAGAGTTGCATCAAAAAAATCTGCAATCTAATACATCGATTCAGAAAATAAAAATCGCATTAGACCATTTGTGGTAATACACTTTATATTGACATCTACTATTTAGCTTTCTAATATGTACTGTTCTTGATTGAGGGGGGTGATTTGAAGAGCATCAATGGATCTTATATGGGCTAATGAAAACAATTTATTACTCCTATAAGCTCTTTTCAACTTATTTCAATAAATTATTAAATTTAATGGCCAAGTTTATTGAATAAGTGCTTAATTAAGTTGTTTATCCAAATACATCCTCAGTTCTCTTTCATTGAGTCGTACGGTGTTTTTAATTTTGCTGGAATAACATTAGTTGGTTTGTTGTGTCTTATTTTCAAAGGAGACCATCGTATATGTAACAACAAAAATAACAATAACCTTATCCCACTAGGTGAGGTCAGCTACATGGATCACACAATGCCATTAGACTCAAACAATTTACAACACTCATTTTTACCCGGTTGCAGCTTGTAATTTGCAAACAGGCAGTTAGTTCATAGTCTGCTTTTATGAGTTTGTATTTTGGACTGATAATTTGCATGCATAAGGTATATTATTCATAACCTGAAACTATTTCATAATCAGATTTTGAGTTTGTATGTGAACTGTGACAAATTTCTGGCATTAGGTTTGATCTATAACCTGAATCTATAGGTAATTCCCTAGGTTGTATTTTATAACTTTAGAATCAAGAAAAGAGCTTTCACTCTATCAATCCTTACTATGTTTGGACTTGGTGAACAGAGTAGAGATTATGAACAAAATGGAATGCCATGTACTATTAAGCTTTTGGCAAAAGAAGTACAATATCTAAAAGTTGATGACATAAGATTTAGGTCGGAATGATAAAGAAAGAGGAAGAGGGAAGAAGAACAAAACAGGGAGGACAAAGAAACAAGAGTAACAGTGAGATCAAGAACTGACTAATGGACATTTATTATTATTATTATTATTATTATTATTCCAGTTTGTCTAAAACACAACAACCGTGCTTTATTTATAGGCAGCTACCCAATGGCTATAAAATCCTAACAGTAGCTGACTAACATTCTTTTCCAGTTTTCCTATTTATATTTACATAACATTATCACACTTGGATTTTTCCATGGCCCATATGGTATTTCTTGGGTGCTGTCAAATCTTAAGTACATTTCTTAACAATAATAATAGAGTAGTGGAATGTAGGATATCTAGCAGATAGTATTTACTTATCTATTTCTTTCAAATATTTCTATCATAATCTTTAGTACATTGTTTTATTATGTTCACCTATTTTCAGTCAATACAAAACAACATAGAACTCACATTTTTATCATTAGCCAGGAAAAGAACATCTTGCATGCTTAAGCCCATCTGCTCATATCTTCTCCGCTTAATTTCTGGAAGCTCTGGTAAAGAATTTTTTATACCATCAACATATTCTTGAGAAAGGATTACTGCTGGAAGGTCTGGTTCTGGAAAATATCGATAATCAGCAAGCCCTTCCTTTTTCCTCATTGTAATTGTTCTCTAAACAGAATAACAGAAGTTATTTAAGAATACAAGTCTGAAGAAATAAAAATGAAAAACAATCTTGTACTTGCTACACTAGACTAGAAAGAAAAGTACAAGATTACACTATAGCACTAGCCTGAGAGCCTTCTTCCCATAAACGAGTTTCTTGTACTATCTGATCTTCCCGGCCTTGACTATGGAGTTGCACCTGCCTAGAAATTTCAAAATCAATAGCTCTGCTCACTGATGAAAATGAGTTCAAATTTTTTATTTCAACCTGTCATAAAAAACTGACCATATTAGTTGCTAAATCTGTAATATCACCTGCAGTATTTGTTCATACTGCATTGCAACAAAAAGTAAGAGTAATATATCACTTTGTGGCACTTCATTTCTGCAAAGGCAAGGGCCAAGCCATTTTTTTAATAGAATATTGCAATAATATGATAAGGCAAGGAAATTTTCTCATCCACAAGATCTGCTTGTAGCAATTTCTCTTCATTTCATTCTTTGAGGAAATTTCCGAGCAAGTAACTGTTTTTTTAGAGAATAAGAAAACCACATTAATAATTCCAGACTATGCCTTCCCTTACCCACCCAAGTGGGAGAAATTAAAGAAAAAGTATACATCTATTGAGAAAATGTCATGCTATCAAGGTAAGTAAAATCTAAAATTTCATATTTTATGCTATTGCTTACAAGGACTTCTATTTCACAAGATATCAAAACACAAATGTATTCTGGCACATGGCTTTCAAAAATATAAGGGTAAATTACACTCCTCTCCCGGAGAGGAAATATACCCATGGGAGTTCATAGTTGCTCACCACCGTCATTTACACTAAAATGGACTTAAGTGTAGCACATTCCATCTCTTAGAGGAGGAAAGTGTAATTTTTAAAAATAGTGGAGAGGGTAATCTTAAAAAGCTTCCTAATAATTTAAGAAAGTGCCAATTCCAAAAGTCCAATAATAGGTGTTTCAAAAGTCTTTTTATATAGAAGAAATAGCTAGATACCTTTGTCCCAAACTTTGATTGCCCAATAGGTCGTATTGATACATTTACATCACAACGAAGAGAACCTTCTTGCATATTGCCATTGCTCACTCCCAAATACCGCACCAACCTCTGTAATTCTGCCGCATATTCTGCTGCTTCAATACCATTTCTCATGTCAGGCTCAGAAACTATCTCAAGCAAAGGTACCCCTGCCCTATTTAGATCAACCTGCCATGAAATGCCACCAACTTTAACATGCTTATATCATAGATAAAAGTTGTTGAGCCTTTGGTAATTATTCATGTCAACGAGTGGATGGAACAAACTATTTAATGTATTCCAAAATATGATTTGTTCATCAAAGAAATATGTGAAAACCGATTCAGTACAAAGATTTGCTCAAATAAACATAAATGTACTAATGAACAAATGCAGTCCGTCAATGGTCCGCAATGTTAAAAGGTACCTGAAACTTGGATGTCAAACAAATAAAAAAGCATCATACGGTCCTGTTTGAATAAACTTTTCAATAAGCACTGGAAGAAAATAAGAAAGTAAAATAAATTAAGGTTCTCTCATAAGTTAATTTATAGAAGTTCTCTCATTTAACTTCACCAAAAGTTTATTTTAACTTCTGCATAAGCTAATTTTAACTTAAAAAATGAGCTTAATTCATTTTACCTTATTATTCTTTCCCCTTCTATAAGTCTTATTTAGAAGTTTTATCCAAACAAAACCTAAATAATAAGATTGCAACTTGCAAGCTGAAATACGAGTAAAGAAACAAAACAACAACCTGTGAGTAATTTCCATTCTCTGCATGTAGGAGCTTCCCTGCATCCTCTTCCATGTGAACCCTTGTAATGCCAAACCTCTTGTGGCCCCCACCAAACTCAACAGGAATATCCACATCAAGAAAACCAGCAGTGGCAATTGGCACATCAAACTGAGAAATCTGATACCCTTTCGGAAGGTCAGGGTAGAAATACTGCTTCCTGTCAAACTTGGAGTTGAAAGCCAAGTTGCAATTAAGAGCAAGGCCCAACTTGACAGCAAAATCAATGATCTTGGAGTTCAAAACAGGCAAAGCACCAGGCAAGCCCATGCAAATGGGGCAAATGCTGCTGTTGGGTGGAGACCCATAACTGTAAGGGCAACCACAAAAGGCTTTGGTCAGAGTGGAGAGCTGAACATGTGTTTCAATCCCAATGATGGCTTCATAGTCTTTGGGGATTTTGTCGAGCTTTTTGGACTGTGTGCTGCTTGTTGTAACCTTGGTCTGTTGGGTGTCTGTTTGGGATTGTGTGGCTTTGGACGCCAAATGAAAAACCTCATTTCTTCGTCTGAGGAATGTTGTTGGATAAAGCAGAAAGGGGTGAACTTGGAGGCTTCTGAATATTGTGGAAGCCATTTTGGGAGGTATTAGAAGAGAGGAATAAACAACCTAAAAAGAACAAAATTTGCAGCCTCCAATGTTGTCCTGTTGTCGACAGTGAAGAAGTTTTGTGTCGCAAATTTTTTTTAAAAAAAAAAAAAAAAGATTCCAACTTGCTGGGTGCTCACCCACAGTAGTGGCTAGTGCTGCGTTCTTGGGCAACGACGACTGTATGTAAAAGAAAACGAAGGGGATAACTCTCAATTTGAGAAAAATTGGAGAGTGTCCAGTTTAACCAATGTGCACCGTAGGATTAAAATGAAGGACTGTGATTTATTCATCAAAACTCATCGTTTCACGTAACTCAATTTTAATTTCCTTGCACTCTAGTCTTTCCTGCTTCCGAGAGAGTGGAGGAGGAACTAATGAGAGAATTAAAGTAATATGGAACACGTGGCAAGATCTTCATGGCTGATTTCAATCTGTTGTTCATATTCATTTAACTGGACACTCTCCAAATTCAACTAATTGAGAAGGATAAGTTACTCTTTTGGGGTTTGGTATAAAGACTTTTTTTTTTTTTGGAAAAGTTTATTTCCCTTGCCTAGTTTGTATGAATATTGAGAAATTAGTAGACTGCTTGTTCTACTTCCATCAATTAAATCGTTTGAAGATCATAACATGTAGAGAGGAACATTTATAGCACTCGAAACAAAGGAAGCCCTATCAGTGATTTCAACTTATAAACTCAAAGTAAAAATACCTGTCCCTGACTGAAAATTAAAATTTCCTTAATTTTGGATTTTATGGTTTTTCTTTACCTTTTGCCACCAGTGTAAATGCCTTCTCCAAATAAATCATTTCCCTCTCACAGAAAGCTTCCAATTAACCTTTTTTGAACAAACTTTTTTATAAACACTCGTATTAAAAGAAAATAAGAAGAAAAAATAAATTTAACTTTTCTTATATGCTAAAATCAACTAATAAGTTAAAGTACATAATTTTGTATAGGAAAAGTTCTACACATTTTACCTTGGTATTTTCTTTTCTTATAAATATTTTTAGAAAAAATTATTAAAACAAAATCTAAAACTAAGATGCTCATCACATAGTCCATAGATTAATACATAAATTAATCAAGGTGTATGTTTGGAACCGCGTTAATTTTCATTGGACGTGAATATTGATGTTGACCAAGATGTTTGGATTTCGCGTCGTAATTGATTATATTCGGGAGACGTACGTTCATGTTGAAACTGTTCAAAGTAATTTATGGATCCAACAAAATCAATTTTTGTGAATATTTTTTATTATTTTTTATTTTATCCTTCTTTTCTTTGCTTTTGAATAGTCAACACCAGTAATATATTTTCATTCTAGCATTTATACCCTTTCTCACCAACCTATCCATGCACTAAATACTCTTTCACTAACAAATATAAAAATAAGTTATTATTAGAAAATGTGCTGCACTTTATTCCAGAAAAAGAATATCAACTTAAATTTTACTTACCTAACAACATATCCCTAATTATGTTTTATTTTTAACTATTTAAAATGTTTGATACAAAATACTTTTCCAAACAATTAATGTCCATTTTAATAATTTACACATTTAAAATTGATTTCGAGAACAAGTTTCCAAACAATATTGAATGTAAAAATCAATTTTTAAATACAAATATCCAAACAAAATTCACATTTCATTGTAATCACGTTTCTTTAAAATCAATTTTATAGAATAAGTTGATTTAGAATTAACAAACGCTCCAAACACGCACGTAGTATGGACATGCATAATAACATAAAGATGCATCCAAATATATTATTATTTTATGGTTTTGGTAACAGAGTGAGAACACCAATTTATACTTATTGAGCAATCCAAAATCCAAATACACGAGATACATTAAGAACTTTTCAGGGCATATATTAACTTATGATACATATTGCTACTTGTCCTTCGAAGGCACCGGACAGATTCCCTATGTCCTGCACAAAAGAACAGAAGGACAAAACATAAGCTGATGTAGCTTTCTTAAGACTAACAGTTGTCGTGGAAACACTTCAATTAAGGGGAAAAAAGTTCCAAATACATAAATAGGGAAAGAGCATTACTTTCAAATAAAGGGTGGATTAAGGGCAATCACAACCTTCTGAAAGAATTCTAAGGTAGACTTGCTAGCTGGATTAGTAACTAAATTTTGTGCAGTAAACCAATAAGAAAATCCAATTTGATGGGACTCAAATTTAAAAACGTAAAACCATTTGTCATTTTATGTTCTTAACACAGAAAGTACTTTATAGACCATGCCAACCTAAGAATTTTTCCTAAAATATACCACAGTGCAGTCGATTACGGTGGGCCATCCTAACTCTTTTGATTTGATTTAGCGAATCACAGATCATATTATGATTTCATGTTTTGTATTTTGATATAGATGATGATATCTTACACAATTTAAATCATAAAAACTGATTGAAAACTGATGACACCTATGAGATATTCTGAACGACTGAAGTAATGAACTCTATTCAAATTATTTATGTGGAGTAAAGATTGATTTGCTCGTTGCATGTTCCAATAAATAGAGGTGAAACTGTTGGAACTTTGGACATTTTAACAAATGAATGTACATTAGCATATGCAAGATTGAGAATGAATCTACAAGATAACTAGTACAAGCTCACACAAGTACTCATCCAGAAGAAAGGATGAGGTGAAAACTAAATGATTGAAGTACTAACCTCAGCACATTAGATATGTAGAATCAAATCTTACTATTCAAGATTGCAAAAGCTTCTCTATGTCTTTCTGCGAGAGGAAAAATATAACTTACTGACATATAATCTTACATGACGCAAGAGAAATTCAGTTACAGTTAAATGTCGGGTTTCTGCTTAGGCAATAGAGGATAAGTAGAATTTATGCCAATAGCCCAAACAACAACCCAGCATTTAATTATAACTGACCCCCTTTGCCTGGCATCATTATATATAAAAGTCCTACTTAAAATATATAAGCACTATAATATCTCTAACCTCGATTTTCAGAGGTGAGGTGGTAGGTGCATATCTGTCCACAACCTTCCCTTCTTTGTTTACTAAGAACTTTGTGAAGTTCCACTTGATACCATCACCAAATATTCCCCCTTTCTGCTCCTTTAAAAACTTATAAAGTGGCGCTGCATTCTTCCCATTGACTTCAACCTATGGTGAATTATTTTAGGATTATTTCCATATAAAGTGCCACACAGAACAGTATCCAGACAAATCTTCCACATGCATAAATAGTGCCAATGCAGGCAAACTTACAGCATTCCAGACCAGGATAGGTTAGTACACATAAGAGGTGAACAACTAACAGAGTTCCAAATAAAAAATGGGGAAACACCTGTGAATGACATCGTGGTTATCAGAAATCACCTTATCAAAGATAGGAAATTCAGCCTTGAACCTTGTGCAAACAACTTCCTGAATTTCTTCATTGTTTCCTGGTTCCTGTCCAGCAAACTGGTTGCATGGAAATGCCAAGATTTCAAATCCTGGAGACAACTTAGAATTCTGTGTTAAAAATTCACTAGCTCATAAATATAGTTGACATATATTTCTTTATTTTTTTTGTCCTTCAGTAAAGTGACAAACCTTGATTCTTGTACTTCTCGTACAATACATTCAATTCTTTGTAATTTGTCTGTGTCAAACCACTGCAGCAATGAATAAGAATATTATAAGTATAATTATAGGGATTAGTTCACATTAAGTTCACCTACGAAAGTCCAATCTTATATATAGTTTTTTGCTAATGCCATGGCATTTCTCAAACTGTCAAACATCAAACACGGCAATGGAGATACTCTTTTAGCAACAAATCAAACAAAATATACTATTAATGTGTAAACTCCAGGAATGTATCTTCTTTACCTTAACAAACTATACAACACTTTCCTACAATCTATAACGCATGTACATATTTACAACTTTGATAAACTTATTAGATTAAAGGGATTGTGTGGAGACTGAATTAAAAAAGGTAGAGCAATATAAAGCAGAATAATTAACAGATAAATAAGGTCAAAGTAAACATGAGCACACTGAGATGCATAAAAAAAATACATAGGTAAATTGATATATGGCTATAAGAAATGACCCAAAAATAATTTCAGTATGAATCAAATTATGTTACCATTGTGAGGCGACATTCACAATCAGTAGAACCTTCCCGCTGTAATTATTCAGACTCACATCATTTCCACTGATGTCCTGCAATTATAGTCCACACCAGAAACAAAAAAAAAAAAACTATAAAAGTAAAACGTCACCCAAGCAATTACAATAAAATTAGCAGCAATGAAATCTACCAGCCTTATCCCAAACAATTTGGTAGGACAGAACAGACACAGATGATATACAGAAGAGGGCATAGACAAACCAATAATCAACAAGAATAATCCGAACTCAATTCATTTTCCATGAATACCACAATAAAAGTGTTAGGGAAAATAAATCTAAATACTGCAATCAGCAAAATCATCAATCAATTGAAAAGAAAACTAGATCAGAGAGCTTCATTGATCTCCATAAAAGTTGAAATACAAAAAATACAAAATCAGAACCTACTAAATATAATTGTCATCATAGTGTGCCCTGATATTTCCTAGATAATCTTCACTCACCCATCAAACAATTCGAGTGTAAACACAATTGGGCATGAGCAAGCCACAATCTTTTCACGTAACTATAGAGAAACAACAGTTGGGTATGAGCAGGCAACAATTTTAGAAGCAAAAAAACGAACCTTGACTGTGAAATCGTAAATGGACTTGGAAGATTGCTCAGCCATGAGGGAAGGAGTAGATGTGTATGTGTGACAATAGAAGAAGAAGAAAGCAAAAGACAACACGAGGATAGATATGCAGTTCCAGAAAGTCAACCACTTCATATCAATCAATCAACGCGACGTATCTGAAACTATTTTGCATCGTTCATATCGCGGTGTTGCAATGTAGAAAATGCACGTCACGACGGTTCTCATGTGAACGCAAATTAAATTGTATATATGGTTCGCTGCTCCCATCAATCAATCAATTCTTACGCCATTTCGTCAAGGAAACGGACCAGCTCACCGAATCCGAATCCGAATCCGAATTGGCTTCTTTAATGAATTAAATTAAAAAAAGATTAAAATACTGTTCGAAAAGTGACATTATTTTAGAAAAATTAATCAATACTATTTTATTAAGAATTTAATTTTCTTAAAGTATTAAAAGAATCAATAATAAATTCATTCCAAATATAAATTTTAAATTAATTATTAAAAATTAACAATTTTACTATATATAATAATAATAAAAATTACATAATCAGTATTCTTAATTATTTTTTATTAAATATAATTTTGCCAATAATAAATGCTTTTTGTTAAAAAAAATTATTTTCTTCTTTGTTGCAATAGGTTGTATTTGTGACAATATATATCTTCATGAAGTTTCTTTTTAAAAACAATTTTTATATATTAGAAATATGCCATGTGTAAAGAATTCTTAATAGTGTCATTCAATTAAAAAAAAAAAGTAATGTATATTAAGTTTTTTTCTTCTTCTCAACATCCACTTAAAAGTTATACCTGTTATGGTTTTTAATTGATTGGTAATTATACAATGAGTATATTGAAATTAAACTCTAGAATTAAAGTATTATATATGTTTAAATGTCATTTTCAAGTTTAATTATAATACACTACCAATTTTTTAATAAATAAGTTAATTAAAAATCAGTTTAATTTTTCAGCCAAAAAAAAGAAGTAATTTATTTTTTTGTTGAAAAACATTGAATGATTTGAATCAGTTATCAGTTTAAAGAAATTCGTGATATTTCTATTATGCGCTTGTTATTCAACTCAAGAGAAAAATCTCAACGGCAGCATGCTTAGAAATACGTTTATTCCAGAAATATACAATCTTGGAAATCCTTTATTTTGTCGAAAGCTACTAACGGTATCTCCAATGAAAATTTGTTAAGTGAAAATTTCAAGTTATTTTTTTATTCTCATGGTATCATGTTATTATAAAAAAATTATATATAATTTCATTTCAATCACAAGAAATTGCGGGAAACTTTAAGAAATTTATATTTTTATATTTTTTATTTTCACTTAATTATATTTAATTATAATGCTGTCATGTGTTAGATAAATATTATTTTTATTATTAAGAAATAATTTCTTGCAGAAATTATAAATTTTATTTTTAAAAAAATCTCTGTCACGTGAATTTATTCCGATAAATGAAAAAATTGTAATTTCTTCAATCAAGAAACTCATTAGAGATCTCTTGCTATACAAATGAAAGAAATAATTGGTCTATGGCCGCTAAAGATATTAACTAGACAAGAGCATACCCATAGTTAGGACATGCATGTGATAATTTACAGAGAAATATATGATTTGATAGATTTCCTTGCTTTTCAAATTTTGTGCATTGATATAATCATGAACCAGCATGTAACAATGAGAACTTAGCCCATAAACATATCTTACCCTTATCCAAGACCAAGCTTGCCCCAGTGACCAACCAATGGCCAGGACTATCTTGTGGACCTTTACACAACTGTGACGTTTCTACAAATTTCAACAGCTTTTGTGTTTGCACAGGCACTGGAGGTCCTGTTGGAAACACACTTGAATCCAAAACCACAACTGGTTTTTTCTGGTTCTGGTCTTTACCAGAAATTGATGTGCTTATTACTGAGAAAATGCCAGACCTCTGGGATAACCCGGAGGAGCCCTGTGTCCAACTTGATTTTACAACTGCACAATTAGACACCTTAGAGAACAACAGCCTCAAATGAAGGACACTCCTTGAGTCATGTTTCTTCACATCAAGCTGGGCTCCTGTGACAATAAAGGCCACATCTTTGTCAGAGCTCCATCTAGGGTTGTATTTCACTGGTGCTGTACATACATGGGAAAATTTCTTCCCATTGATTGCTTCAAAGAAACGGTCATCATTGATTTCTTCTGACCATATTGGTGTGTCCTCTATTTTGTTGTTCAGCATTATTGGAGGGTTTAATAGATGTTGCACGTGTATGGCTAACCTGTCACCAACATCCTTGTGAGCACCACCCATTCACCAAACTACTTTTTATTTAAGCATTTTTAGTCCTTCAAGTATTGCAATGATACGATTTTAGTCCCTCGTGTTCTAATTACGTCAAATAAGATCCTCAAATTTTCTTTCATATACAATAATGTTCTTGATTTCATCCAATATTTAAGATGCTTTGACTTTATCAATTTAATTGTTATGTTAACAATATTTATGGATAAATTATCATTTTTATAAGAAAAATGAACATGAAAATGAATGTCTTCTCATTCTAAGCAAATTAATGACTTAAATATTGGATGAAATCAAGATGACGGGCCTTCATTGTAAACAATACTCCCATTTGTCTTCCTATTTTGTCTATTATACTAAATTGACTAATTGACTAATTGACTAATTGACCAAGTTCTCCTATATTTCAACAAAATGCAATATCTTAGTCCGCATAATTGATTTTAATTGTTGACTGACTGACCATAAAAAAAATGCTTAAGGAATGACAAAATCCGTACTCCTTGAAGTAAGAAGCACACTCTTTTACCACTATACCCAAGTGTTCATTTAGAATATTTGGTGCAAAATACACTATTAGTATAAGTTTTATGCGAAAATAGTTCAAAATTCAAATTTTATTATTTTTTAATTTATTATATTTTATAATTTTATATATTATATTTTAAAATATAATATATAAGATTAAATTTTACTTTCACACAAATTAGAATATGTATACTTATATTAAACTCTATTTTTTATAAGCTTTATGTGAAAATAAAATTTAATCTTATATATTATATTTTAAAAGATAATATATAAGATTATAAAAATATAATAAATTAAAAAAGAATAAATTTAAATTTTGAATTATTTTTACATAAAACTTATATTAATACTATATTTTACACCAAATATTTAAATAAGTACTTGGATGTAATGATAAAAAAATGTATTTTTTACCATAAGGACTATCGTTCTAGTCCTTTTTAACATCTTTTTAAGTTCTTATTTTTTTAAGAAAATATTGATCATCTAAGTGTATTTTAAAAAATATGGAAAACTCAAATAGTGAATTAAAAAATAGGAGAACCAGTTTAGTATAATAGGAAAAATAGGAGGACAAATTTTATAATTAAATCTTAAATTTATAACTTTTTATAGAAGTATTCTTGTCATTGATATTTCTCTTTCTTCTAATTATTTATTAATACATTCTTTTTGTTCTTTTAATAAAGGGTATTTTTAGTCTAAAAATAATTAATGCAAAAAACTTTATAGATTGAGTCTTATAAAAATGAATAAGTATCATTTTAAACTTGGATCTTATAAATAACAACATAAAAAAAATAAGAAAAAACATTAAGAATCCAATCAGTGTAACCAAAATTGTGTTCTGTGATAGCATGAGACTAAAAATGTAATTAAGTAAAAAAATGACTAGTAGTGTGGAATTAACCTGTTGCATTTCATGCCCTCAAGAAACAGGCGCATCCCTGTGATTGGCCTTTTACCAACTGTTACCTGTTATGAGTAAGATACTTAGGCAGAAGAACATGACAAAGTCTAATTATTGATAGGGAATGATTTGAAAGTACTACCTGTGAGGTGTTTACGTAAAGTTTGGGACCCATCAAGTTGAAACTAAGAGAAGGTGAAAGGTTAGTTCTGTTCGAAGCTGGACAGAGTGGAAGATCATTGTGAATGGGAGCCCAAAGCTTGTGTGATTGGTAGTCAAGAAAGTAAGGCAAATCTGACATTGGAGGTTTATCTGCATTTGATGTGAATTTAATTCGTTTTATTAGTTCAACAATCAAAAAGTGACAGCCTGGTGAAGAATGGTTAAACATTGTCAATGGGGACTCAAAGCCTGTCCGCTTGGAAGAAGTCAATAAAGTATGGCAAATCTGACATTTTAGGCTTATCTGCATTTTGTATCAACTTATTTCGTTCTCATTTGTCCAAAATTGTTAAAATCAAAATTGATGTCTAAATTTTGAAGTCAAATGCTTAAGCTTTCTCTAAAATTTATGTGTTAATTTATTGTATCTAGTAAAACTGATTTTCAGCTATAATATACTTAGGAATGGACTCACTCACGCACCATTTTCAACTAATTATATTATCGTCGTGACATTCATTGAATAAATCCAAATCGGGTCAAGCCGCAGAAAAGAACATTATAGTCTGTCAATAATTTTTCTGCGTCTTGCAAGTTACGAGACCAGGGTTAAAGTAAAAAAGATAAAACTTCATATCTTACCAACCACATTCCCTAATTTTTTCATAATTGGAGAAAAACCCGCGTCCCATTCTTCACTTAATCAATCAATCAGTATTACAGCATCTGAATAGAGGAAAATATTAATTAATTGTTTACGATATTGACTTTTCAGATCTGCTAATTTACACGAATACTATTTCATGAATTGCTAAGACACAATTTCAAATGCTCAACCGAAGATGAAGTTTTCAACATCCGGCATTTGATTAATTAAGAAAATAAGCCATGTCATTAATACTGGATTTCTTACAGAAAATTCCCATGTGATGTAATTTAGCATTGCTGTTATCTTTTATTAAGTTCGCTGTGTGTGAGAGAGAAATGTTGATGTTAATTGTTAAATCGTGGTGACTGGTGAATATAATTCAAAGCTAAAATATTTTAACAATTAATTTAAGGGCATTAAACAAAATATTTGACAGGTATGTCTTTCATTGGTTTGGAATATTATTAAATGCATGTTTGATTTAGTCTTAAAAATAATACGTAAATTTTTTCAAAAAGTTTTAAAGATAGTTTAATCTAAACTGACACAAGCCAAATTACTATTGACAAATTGGCATGTGTTTTACTGGTTTCCAAACATGGGAGTATGTACTTTTCATGTTTTGCAGTTATTGTTTTGTTTTCATTAATTTTCAGAAGAAGAGAAAATAAAATAAACTTACATCGAAGGTAGAGGTTGATGGCATGGGATAGGAAGCCTTTGCCTGGAGCACCTTTAAGAAGAGAAGTGATAGGAATGAAGCTAAAATCAACAGCATCTGGCTTCTTTAGAACTGTCAGAAGCCATTCACTATGGTCGCTCACTTGGGTATCTCCTCCCCTTTTTGCACATATCACCGTAATTCCCTACATGTTCATTTATCTATAATATCATATCTGAAACCCCTAATTAATTTATGATTAACCCAATTAGCATTTTTCAGAAATTTCTGAAATTATATCAGAAATATTTTCAATCTAAAATATTGAATATTCAATTATTCATGAAGATTGGAAAATTATTATTTGGATTTAGGTAGAACCTACATCTTTTGCACAAACGGATGTAGAGCTATTGAAGGCAACAATTTGTGGACCGAAGACATCAAAAGCTTGCGGTGCCTGTATTTCAGCAAAACATTGTCACTATTTAGATCATAATAAAATTATGGAAAAATATAGTGGCTTATTTATTTGCTCTGATTTGTAAAATGTTAATTAATTATTACTTTATACGAAGGAAACCTTATATTTTTGTTCTTTGGATTTTGGAAGGAAATTGCATGTCCCATTGAATAATTGATTTCCAAGCTCATCCAAGTGCTTCTTGAGCTCTGATGGCTCCAAGTTGGAAGACACGTCTTGCTTGACCAACACTAAGTCTTTGCCACCAATGCTAAGCCCCACAAGGATGTGTGTCCCGAAGTTCTCGATGAATCTGATAAAATTTTCACCTTTAAAGAACATCAATCAAGGAACTGCAAAGCAAGTTTAGTTTCTACAATTTAAATCGTTTTCAATGATTAGGTAGGTAGCACAGAATAAAAAAGCAATGCCCAATAGCATAAGCCAAATTTATCCAACAATAGCCGTCTTAGTTTTTTCAGTAGTAATTAGAAATGATTAGGTAAATGAATTTATATTTAAATATTGAAAAAGGTTTTTTGCCTTAAGAGAAGAGGTAAATGAATTGAGAGCCAAGTTTTCATACAAAGCTCTCTTTTAGAGTAGTGCATTACAATAGGCATGCATAACAAATATTAGTCAACAAATGGGTTATAATACATCAAGTTAAACCGTTAGGATGCATAGTCAATAGCCGGCTCAAAAAATATCTTTGAAAATCTTCATCTTTTTAATCAAGCTTTGAGGCTGGAAATTGACTGTAGCCCTGCAAGTGTTCTTAGCCGACTGTTGAATCTTTTTGGCATATTAAAATAAAACCCAACATTTTTTCTGGAAAAATAAACCTTTAAGTTTAAAATTCATTTTTAGTGCAATCCTACAAGCTTTAGGCAAATAAAAAGATAACTGAACAAAAAAAAAGGAAGATAATCGTCATACTCAGACATCAATGATGATTTTAAGTTAGCCTCGATCTTACGCTTTCCTTTAGAAGATGTCCAAAATCATTGCAATGTCCTTATCATAATTATTTTTAAAACATGGCAAACGATTGACTTGTACTGATCCACTGATATGAACAAGACATAACAATATATGGATAGTGTAAACAGGCTTTGTTAATAATAGAAGATATTGCGATGAGGACAAAAAGTTAGGGTCGTCCAGCTAGTTAGCAGCCTAGAAATCCAAGACAAGTTTGATTGTAACTCCATAACTTGATCGTTAATGAAAATTCTAAACTTTTTTTTATCTTGATCAAAGACTAATCATGCTCACATACATGATTATTGATAGTTCAAAAAAAATTTGTATATGATGGGATTCAAATACAAATTCTTCAGATAAATAGATTGCCTTTACTTGTGAATGCGACTGTATCAACCCTTCGAATTATGAAAATTCTAATTTAGTCAATACTACAAATTGTTTTCGCCTTGATGCTCTTGATGTACATGTCCATCTTTGAGTAATAAAGAAACAACTATCTGCTTTCTAATTTTTTAAGCTTTCATATATATAAACTCTAGTTGAAAAAAGGATGAGCGTCATAAGTTTAAACCAATAAATTTGTGGTATGACAGCATTCTTTTGAGTAACAAGTGTGGACAAGAAAAATCAGAGACAATATTTTGTGTGTTTTCCTTTCACTTTCCAGCTAGCAGCCTAGAAATTCAATACAATTTTGACTATATACAAATGAATAGTATACTAATCGTTAATGAAAATTCTAACCTAGTCTCGTATAAGAAATAAAAATCTAATTTAGTGAATACTTTAAATTATTTTCTTCTAGACGCTCTTGATGCCAATCTCTAGTTTCAATCAACCGAAAAAGGATAGTTTTGAAGTTTAATGAAATAATCACTTTTCGAAAGATGAGTTAATATAGATATTTTGTGTTATTTTGCGTTTGACGAATAAATAATAAAAATATAAAACACTGTGGTAGCGTTCTAATTAATTTCTTTTAAACAACTTAACTATCAATGCTCCATTATTCCTCTCCTCAGGCGAAATTATTTTGATATAAACAGATAATATAATTTTTAAAGGCTCAAAGCCAATAATGATGGAGTTGACTATTAGTTTATTAACCAAGAAAAAAAATATAAAATGGAGCGTGTCAACTTAAGCTAACATAGGTACAGCAAGATAAGCATCTGTGTGCTATGAAAGTGTAACATTACAGGTTTTGCCAATTTCCAAACTACATCAGTATTCAGCATGCGCACTAGTATTTCACGAACAAATCAGTGGTGTTATTTTCCCAAATAAAAAATCCCTGACAATTCACAAACCTTAGCCCGACAATTCACAAGCGTTTGGATACAGAATTTTAATCGAAGAAAGTAATTTATAAAAGAATTTAAATTTCTGTAATTTAAAATTCATTGTTTAAATGTTTTTTATGAAGAATTAAAAAATCTGGAATTTCAATTTCCTTCTATAAGGTAAGAAATTAAAATTCTCTTCTTACATGCTTCTTCAAGAAACACATATAACTAGCACACCAACCATATTTTTTCTTTTTTTATTTATTTTTTTCATTCTCATAATTTTAATTTTTTTTATCCAAACACAAAATTTTGAAAATAAAAGAATTTCAATTAAAATATTTAAAATTCTTAAAATTTAAAATTTATCAGAATTTTAAATTCCTCCCTCCAAAAACTATGGCTTTTACCCTTGGTTTTCTTTATATATTTTTCTATCTTTATCCCTTTCTTGTGAAAAAATAAGTGTAAAATAAGAGTTAAGAAATTATAGTGTAAAAATAATATTACTGTTAAAAAAACCAACAAAATCGAAAATAATAAAAAAATTAATTATGTACCAAAAATTTTTGCAATAAATTCATCTAAATCATTAAAAAAAATTAGAATCAAACTAAGATTAAATGGTCCATGCATATTAGCATTATAAAGAACTTTTATATTATTATTCATTCATAAAGTGTGGTGAATTTATTGACTTTTTGACCGATTTAAAAATTATACTGACATGATTTAATGAGTATATAATCTGTAAAAATATTGTTTCTGAATTGTCTCGTCCACTATGGGTAAAACAAAGTTAAGACAAAGAAGTCCACCACTAGCATGAAAGGCACTCCGTAGTGGATGTGATGCCCACATAGACCAGTTCATTGTGGGGCGGTTTAACTTTGCTTTTAATCTTTATTTGCATTAATGTGTAAAATTAAAATTGAAAAGAAAGAAGATAATTAATAGCTAGGTAGAAATGATTATTACCTTGCAAGTGCAGGAGGATCCCAGGAAGAAGGAACGGCTTCAAGGACTTGTTGAGACAGAACAAGAGGGTACCGATCAATATGAGCATTGAAGAGTTTGATAAAGTAGCCATCAATACCCAAACACTTTGTGTTAGCTGCATCAGTTGCCCATGAACCCTCGTCAAATCCAAACACGGTGTTGAAATACCCAGATGGAATTCTCCCAGGGATTGAACTTTTCTGGTTGAAGAGCTCTGACATCTATAAGACCAAATCCCAGAAACCAATTTTCATTTTCATTTTCATTTTTTTTAACAATTGGCAACAAAGCGTTTGATGAAATGTCTTACTTGGGTGAAGGTGAGGATGTCGGATTGGTAGCGGGTGCGATCGCCCTTGTCGCATTTGATGTCAACGGAGACATCTCTGATGGGTCTGAAACCTGGCACCATGAGCTCTCGTTTCTCTGTTTCGTTGAGAAGAACCAAACGCTCTTCGCCTTTGCAGAACTTGAGCCTGAAATCTGAGGCCAAGTCGAAGCCCTTTCCTAAGCTGTTCAGCGCTCTCTCAACTATGCCTTCACCCATCTTCTGTTTTCTTGACCCATTGAATGAATGTTTCACTAATAATATATACCGGCTTTTCTCCTCAAAAGGGTAGTGAATGGAAATAGGAAATAGGAAACTATTGATTTTGCTAATAATAATTATAATGCACTCTATATAAAGACATTTTAAATATATTTAATCATAAATTATTATGTATTATAAAATTATTTATTTTTTTTGTAATAATTACTTTTAAAATTATATATATATAATAATTTTTAATCGATTGATAATGTAAAAATAAATAAATTATTCAGAGAAAAAAAAATCAACAAGGTTTAAAAATAAGTAATGTAATATTCTCTTATAAATTATCCTGCTGCAAGAAACTTAAAATGGAAAACACATTTTGACATTCAATACATACTGAGAAAATAAGATAGGCTTACTAAAAAATTGTTATAGGACAATTCTGAATTATTTTTTAAAAAAAAATGGCAAGTTTTCTTGTTCATATTATTGAAGTCATCATTTATTAAAAGTTTTAGGTTTGACTATCATTACTTCAGCCTTTGAATTAGAACACGGTCTTGGTTATTCTTACCGCTTGTTTCTGGTGGATCCTGGAAGGAAGGAAACATAGAAATACCATTCACACGCGGGAATGATATTGAATTTTGGGTTGTGACAAAATAGGGGTGATAAAGAAACTAATTAACTCGAAAATAGTTTGAAAATAATCAGTTTGTTAATTTGAGTTATGAACTAAATTAGAGTCTATTCTCAGATTTTATAAGTCCCTGGAAAATATTAAATAAGATTCTTTTACATTTAAGTATTTAAACATAGACACGCGATATCATAAATAAATAAATAAATATATATATATATATATATATATATCATGTTTTTTATTTAAGTTTCTCTTACGTTATTATCTATTATTTAATTTATATCTATAAAAATAATTACATACACATAAATATTTACATATAAATTATGCATGATAATTAGGTATATAAGGACACAGGTTTGACTCTTCTTATTCTCATTTGCAAAAAAAATCAAAATGATTTAAAAGAAGTAATATTATATTTTTAAAATCAATTTACACTCTCATACAATTTTATCAAGTTTGGCATGGATATATATTTTTAAGATATTAATTATATCTATGATTTAATTTATTTTTTATATTTGGTTTCATAAAGAAAATTCTCTAATTCCATCATTATCATCTATTATTGACAAAATATCATTTTATACCAAAACTTTTGTTATTTATGAAAATACTAATTTTAGTTTTATTTCTTTTATAATTTTAATTTTTTCGTGTTTCCTCAATATGTTGATATATCACGGAATTGAAAATTCAATCAATATGAATCTATGATTATAAAACATTAGAAAAATTAATTAAAACAATGACATTTTTTAATAACATCATATTTTATTTTGAATAAGAAAGGAGGCATAAAATAAATAACAACTTTAAGGTTTTTAAATATTGTTTTTAGTCCTTCAAAATAAAATATATTTTTATTAGTCTCTCATATTTTAAAAAAATTTATTTTAATCCCTCTCATCTTTTGCATTAATGGTGTCATAATATGTAGTGGTTTTTTCACTGTAAGAAATGTTTTTTTTTAATTTAATTTTTTTAAAAATATCGTGACTATTTAAAACCACCAAAATATGTAAAAGAATGCCACCAAATCATCTTACAAGTCAAATATTTTAGCAGTGTAAAATCATCACAAATCATTTTTTATAAGATTGAGTTAAAAATAAATAAATGATAGCAATTAAAAATTGTCATGTTATAAAACCATGAACTCAATGAACATAAAATGAATAAAAGTAACTTTTCAAAAATTTGAGGGACTAATAAAAAAATTACCCAATTTTTTTTAAAAAAATAAAAGCATATTTAAGCCTAATAGTAATATAGAAAAATTATTACAAAACTATAAAAAAAATTAAAATTCTATATTCCTTTTAATCATTAGCCTAACCAAATGAGTTAAACTTAAGCTAAAAATTAAACTTATTAAATAAATAATTCAAACTTAAGTGTTATATAATTTCTTGTTTGATCATTAATCGAATATATATATATATAATTGATTAAGTTTTGTATGATTTTATATATGTATGATAGGTAGTTTTTATTTATACATATTTTAGTTGTAATTATATTCTTTTGGGTTATACCAACCTATAAAATTAATAGAGTAAGTTTAATTTTATCTTTTTTAAAAATAAAAATAATTATTTTATGTAAAATTTATTAATAAATTAAAAATTTAAAAAAATAACTTTTAATTCATGGTATTTGAGTTAATAAGTTAAATCAAATTGTTCATAAATTTAAATCAAATCGAAATTGTATTAAAAAAATATAAATTTGAATTAAATTTTGAGTCAAACTAAATATTAATGAGTAAAATCAAATTGAAATGATTGGCTGCCCTGTATAAAAGGAATAGGGACAAGTCCAGTTTTTGTCTCGTGCGCGTGCAACGAGCCAAAAGAAACAAGATTTTGGCTGAAGTCACCTTGACGATAAGGGGTATACTAATAATGCAAAGTTTTCGTGCATCAGGTGGACATTCAAAAAATTCCTGAGTTTGATAGATCAACCTATTTATACGTAGTATTATTCTAATTAAAATATTAATCCATTTGGTCCTCATTATAATATTCAAATTAAAAGTGTGTTTTCTTCTTTTTGTAATGTTTAATATAAAACATCATTTGTATTAATTAATTTTATTTACAAAAATACACTCAATTAAAGTCAATTTTAGAATGGTGTGCCAGCGAGAGAAATATAAATTATTAATTTTAATTATATTATTGGCATGAATAATTTTAAAAAATAATATTAATTAAACTAATGTTTTCAACTAAATCAACCATTAGGTTTCCATCTATGGGAGAAGTTACTTTTTGCACCCCAAATTTAATTCTCACACCCTTTCTCTTTTTCTTTTCATTTTAAATTTATTCCAAAATTATCTTT
This sequence comes from Glycine max, assembly GCF_000004515.6. Classification (NCBI taxonomy): domain Eukaryota; kingdom Viridiplantae; phylum Streptophyta; class Magnoliopsida; order Fabales; family Fabaceae; genus Glycine; species Glycine max. Next base: position 41,595,247 of record NC_038241.2, read on the forward strand.
AAATCCTTCCTATGTTCCTTTTTTTTTTTTACCTTCTTCAACCATGTCACTTTATTCACACTCCTCCTTTAGAAAAAAACCCAAAGGTGAAATTGGCAAAAATGACACCAAGCACTTTAGAAGCCCATTAGCAACATGACCATAATTGACTTCCAAGCACGAGAGAGAGAATGCCAAAATCGACTTACAAAGTCATGAACACGACTTGTCAAGTCTTCAAAGTTAAAAAAAAAAATTAAGAACGATTGGCCATACATCAACAAGGTGAATAATTGTGAAGGTAAATGAAAAAAATACATTAAATTAACCCAATTAAACAAAACAAAACAACAATATTTTAAGTTCTCCCAACCAAGTTTGATATATCATAACAAAAAGCAAACATTAATAATACTATGACTAAAGGTGAAAATAGGTCAAACTGTATCACAAAAACTTATAACCTACATCAGACTTAGGTAAAACCAAGCTTTTCCAATAAATAAACTAGGTCAAAGTTTTTGTTAAAACCTATTTGATTAAAAGGTCAAACTCTAGACCATTCAAAAAAAACTTTATCTTAAAAAACACAAATAAATAGTTGTTGTTGTTATCATTGTTACTACTACTAACCTTAGTTGTATTAGAAACTTGTACTAACTCAATGTCTGATTTTAATTTAACAGTTTCTTTAAATAATGATTCATCTTTCTCTTCAAAGCAAGCTTTTACAAAAGTGAAGTGCTCAACCTTATAGACTACAAACCTCAAGTGACTATAATCATCGTTTAGATTTTTTCAAAACTATATACTTGATTAGTCTTTCCTTTTGAAACAATTAGCCTTGCCTTTAACTCAAAGGTATGAGATTTAATTAGTCAATTTCACCATTAAGATTGCTCATATTGGTCGAGACCCGATTGTCCATATTGGCATTTGATTGATCAATGAGAACGACGATCATGCAAAATATGCTTCAGTTGTTCAACAAATGTTCTTTATCCTAAGTTTTTTATTTGTTGTCAACTTTTATCGCGATGAGATAATTCTCGATAATTTCGTCAAAAGAAATTCTTTTATCCTTAATTAACTGAATCTCCCAATTACTATCTTAGGTTAATTGAATCTTCCAATCATGATAAGGTCACTGTGCATAATTAAAGTTATATGATTTAGTGTTGTGAGGCTATTTAAATGCCTAATAATGATTAATTTATCTCACAAGTAGTTCCTAGCGTCATGACTTATTATGATGTTAATTATAATCACGTGAACAACTATACATGTGATATAATTAATTTTGTCTTATAAATAGTTTTTTTTCGATACTCAGGACAGAAAACGAAAAATTAAGAATTTGTTTGATTTGCATTTTCATTTTCAAAAGATTAGAATTATGAAAACATGTTTGGTTTAACTTTTTGTTTTCTGCTTTCAATAAATAAAAATACTGAAAATGTGTTTTCAAAAGAAAATGTATTTTTAGATTTACTCAATATGAGGTTCCTGGTTTCAACTTAAAATGAGATTTTATTATTTACAGTTTTTAGTTTGTTTGAGAAAATATTTTCATTGAAAATGTTTTTAAAAATTCAATCAAACGCATTTTCATCATTATTTTCTATTTCCAATGAAAATAAAAACAAAAAAAGTCGAACCAAACACCCTTAAGGCAGCCTTAACAGCCTAGCAGCAACTCTGTTAACATCATCAGATACTAGAGCTTTTAAAGCATAAGGTAACTCATCCATGAAAAAGACCAATTTCTTTGATGGCCAAATTTGGCAACCCAATCAGTAGCAGAATTGGCTTCCCTATTGATGTGCAGAAGGGAATTTTGTCACCCATTAGCTTGAAGCATCCTCCTGATTTTCGGGATCAAAGGTCTTAAAGAATTAGGAACATTCTTGATCCCTTCAACCATGTGAACAGCCTCAAGCTCCAAACCTCAGCTAAAATAACATTATAGTATCCTAACCTTTTGGTGAAACAATTTAGTTCCTTCCCATTCAAACCACAAGCCCTTGTGCGCGAATTTGGCGGAAAAGACCCATCAATATTTATTTTAAAGAACTCCTTGGGAGGAAGCTTCCAAATGCAGATTCATCCTTTATGCCATCATCAAAGATTGAAAGAGGACCAGCTTAAGATCCTTATGAATGTGAATGGTTTGGGCTAAAGCCTGATAAATCAAACCAGATTGTAACATAGAACTTATGCCAAACACAAGATTATTACTGTCATTCCAAAGGTGATAGACCATGATCCCAAAAAAAGAAGGCCAGGAACCCACGGGGGCCTTAAGGTTTTGCCCCTTGAGATTAAAAGCTATCCAATCATGAAGGTCAAGGCTAAAAAATTTAGCCCAATGGTCACGATGAACGAATTGGTTTCACACCTCCTTCACATTCTGACAATCACGAAGGGTATGCGTAAGAGATTCATCCGTCATGTCTTTTCACTCTAAGCTCATTTGTCTTATAAATAATTGAAAATAAAAGAATATCTAATGGTTAATTCTGTTTGTTAAATAATTAATGATACTATCATAAAATTATTGAAATATTTAATAGCAAAGTTTTTTGTTTTTCTTATGACAGAATGTAATAATAAAGTTAATTATGTCAGTATACGTAGTTAACCAAAAAATAGTCCAAAGTTTACATCAAGTAAAATTTTGGGGTGTACTTAATAGAGTGATCATGAGAGGCGGGGGAAGAGAGTGGAGATAAAAAGGAGGCGGAGGAAAGTCGCCGGCAAAAGCATCAATGAGTTCCAGCCAAAATGTGATGAGAAGCCTCCTCCGGAACCCCAACACGGTGGTTCCCACGTGCCACGTGAAACAGCTCCACGCCCAAATCGTGAAGACCACCAAAGCAACACCGCACTCCCTGGCTTGGATTTGCATCATCAAATGCTACGCCTCTCACGGCCTCCTCCGCCACTCCCTCGCCTCCTTCAACCTCTTGCGCTCTTTCGGCATCTCCCCCGATCGCCACTTGTTCCCTTCCCTCCTCAGAGCATCCACGCTTTTCAAACACTTCAATCTCGCTCAGTCCCTCCACGCCGCCGTCATTCGCCTCGGTTTCCACTTCGACTTGTACACCGCCAACGCTTTGATGAACATGTACTCCAAATTCCACCCTCATCTTTCCCCACTCCACGAATTTCCCCAAGCGCGCCATAACCATAATAATAAATACTCCGTGAAAATAGACAGCGTTAGAAAGTTGTTCGACAGAATGCCTGTGAGGGATGTTGTTTCGTGGAACACTGTTATTGCTGGGAATGCACAGAATGGGATGTACGAAGAGGCATTGAACATGGTTAAGGAAATGGGGAAGGAAAACTTGAGACCTGATTCCTTCACTTTGTCCAGCATTCTTCCTATTTTTACGGAGCACGCTAATGTTACCAAAGGAAAGGAAATTCATGGCTACGCCATTAGACACGGGTTTGATAAGGATGTTTTCATTGGAAGTAGCTTGATTGACATGTATGCCAAATGTACTCAAGTGGAGCTTTCGGTTTGTGCCTTTCACCTCTTGTCAAATCGAGACGCCATTTCGTGGAACTCCATCATTGCTGGCTGTGTGCAGAATGGGAGATTCGATCAAGGGCTCGGCTTCTTTCGTCGAATGTTGAAGGAAAAAGTGAAGCCAATGCAGGTCTCGTTCTCGAGTGTTATACCAGCTTGTGCTCACTTGACGGCCTTGAATTTGGGGAAGCAGCTTCATGCATACATAATTAGGCTTGGGTTTGATGATAACAAGTTTATAGCCAGCTCTCTGTTGGACATGTATGCCAAATGTGGGAACATTAAGATGGCTAGGTATATTTTCAACAAAATCGAGATGTGTGACCGTGACATGGTTTCTTGGACTGCCATCATTATGGGATGTGCAATGCACGGGCATGCCCTTGATGCAGTTTCCTTGTTTGAGGAGATGTTAGTTGATGGAGTGAAGCCCTGCTATGTGGCATTTATGGCTGTTTTAACTGCCTGTAGTCATGCTGGGTTGGTAGATGAAGGTTGGAAGTATTTTAACAGTATGCAACGGGATTTTGGTGTTGCTCCTGGCCTGGAGCACTATGCTGCTGTGGCGGACCTGCTTGGTAGAGCTGGAAGATTGGAGGAAGCATATGACTTTATTTCTAACATGGGAGAGGAACCAACAGGAAGTGTGTGGTCAACCTTGTTGGCTGCTTGTAGGGCTCATAAGAATATTGAATTGGCTGAAAAGGTTGTGAACAAGATACTTTTGGTTGACCCTGGAAACATGGGTGCACATGTTATAATGTCAAACATCTACTCAGCCGCCCAAAGATGGAGAGATGCTGCAAAATTGAGAGTCCGCATGAGGAAAACGGGCTTGAAGAAGACTCCAGCATGCAGCTGGATTGAGGTTGGAAACAAAGTACATACTTTTCTGGCTGGAGATAAATCACATCCATATTATGACAAAATAAACGAGGCGTTGAATATTTTGTTGGAACAGATGGAGAAAGAAGGTTATGTCCTTGACACAAATGAGGTGCTCCATGATGTTGATGAGGAACATAAACGCGACTTATTACGCACCCACAGTGAGAGACTTGCCATAGCATTTGGCATCATTAGCACTACATCTGGCACAACCATCCGTGTAATAAAGAACATTCGGGTGTGTGTGGACTGCCACACTGCAATTAAATTTATGGCAAAGATTGTTGGCAGGGAAATCATTGTGAGGGATAATAGCCGATTTCACCATTTTAAGAATGGGTCTTGTTCCTGTGGAGATTACTGGTGAAATAACTGGAAAGTGGAAACCAAGCATGTCAACATTGTAGCTGCATAAGCAGTACCGAACTGAGGTGGATTAAAATGCTACTAAATCAGTGTAAAAAGGACAGACTGTAATCAAGGTAAAAAAATGGGATGCAAAGTTGGCTGCCATGCCGTAGGAAAGTCATGCAGTCAAAATTGCTTTTGGAGATAAAGCCCATGTGCTCTCAGCTTGGTGAAGAGAGGGCTTGGGAGGTGGGATCCTGATTACACATTGTCCAATTTCATGTAAGCATTTTGAATTCAGTTCTGATTGCCTACCTTAAACAGCACTTGAGTGTTCAATCACTTTTACAAATTTCTGGTGGGTTCAGCACAAGGTCTTGTTGTTATGTATTTCATTACCTATTTGACTTCCTACTTAATAATTCAACCAAAATAATAAATAATGAACAGATGTAAAAGATACACTTTTGAGTTCTGAATTCCAGTGATGAGTCTTGAGAATATCCATTGTCTTTCTCTTTGCCCATATATTGCCTAAATTTGTACAAAAATTTCAAGAACATAAATTATTTAAGTTAGGGCTTTTTTGAGTTACAATTTAGTAAGGAGTTCTTAGAGATTATGGCTTCTGTTTCTCCTCCCCATTTTTAATAAAAGGAGAGCACTAAGGCTTATGAACAGAGCAAAATGCTATTTACCTTCTTTTGTATCTCTGATGGAAGTACATGGGTAGCCTTACTGAATGTCTGATTATCATATGTTTATTCACTCTTCTTAATTATCCTTTCTATTCATAAATGGATTCTTGGTGTCTGTAAAGGTAACTTGGAATTTTCTTGTTTTTCCATTTTTGTTTCCGGATGCAGATTGCTGAAGGATGTCAATCTTTTCTGCCTGAGACAAGATAACATTCTCCAAATATCCTTTTTAATGTATTTTACAAGTTATTTAAGGAATTATTTATGCTTTTCCTTTTTTATGCTATGTTACATGAATGTCAGAAATTCCATGCTTATAATAAGAAAATTAAGGAAAACAGAATATTTAGATTATATAATTGCTCGTTGGCTCTTAATTAATTGGCAAAATAAGAAAAATAAGTTTTCTCTCTGTGACAATCTACAAGAGATAGCAGGATTCTGCTGAAGGAAATTAACATTCTATCAATTTGCATCACAGTTGAGAAATTCTGGAAAAAGGCTGCTTTTGATTGCTCTGTATTTGTTGTCAAGCAAAAAAATAGAAAAATGAAATTTTTTTAATCCTTATATCATTTTTTGTAGTTCTCGAGTGCATAGATTTTTTTTTTTAAATGTTATGTCCTTTGATGATTTGAGAGCATTTCCCTGATCTTTAGTCCTTAACGTTAGATCCAATATCCAGGTCTTGGTGGATCAGCAATCCCTCATTTGTCCGGTGAACTTGGAGGATGCAGATTTAAGAGTCAAGAGGTAAATCTTGGTGTTTAGATTGCATGAATACCTTCTCACAGTTCTTGGATCAATAATCTTATCAAAGAACTCTTCAAAAAAAAAAAAAATATCGTATCAAAGAAATTCCCTCATCATTTTAGGAATAAAAAGGGTAAGCCTAACGTACGAGGCTATAATCATTTGATGCCCTGTGGAGGGTCAAAAATTTCACAACTTTATTTCGGTGAATAGAGTGGTTGTTTCTGCAAGATTAAATTCAGTTTAGAGGGGATTTTAGGGCATATAATAAGCCAAGACTGGTTATCAGTCAGTTCTACAGAGCCACATAAATTTAATATCCATACAACGTGGTGTTGTATTTGAACCCCTTCATATTCACGAGAAAGTCCAATTTCTCGTTGTCCTATTCTGTATGATGGCATCCTGTTAATGCTTTTCCAAAATGCTCATGGTTTAGCTGGGTCTTCGTATATGGATGCTGCCAGTGCCAGCTCTTTGCTGATTCATTCTTTATCAAGCTGTTTGTGGAATGGTATCCTGTCTCGTGATATATTGGTTGCTCTGGGTTATGGTCTAAATCCATTTTTTTTTTCCTAACTCTATGGTGCTCACTTGTGGTTGTGCACTGCTACGAATATCTAATGTGGAGGTAGGCCAACCTCTGCACATTTAGCTGAACAAAGGTGTAACAGCGTGATGTTTCTTGTTCTGTTCTGCTCGACCATTCTTTTGGTTGAACTTGATTCTCCCTGCTGAAAAGAGATAATTTCCGTCTTTCACCTTGAACCAAATACTTGTCTCTTAATTCAAAACTGCTACATGCCACCTCCAGAAACTTGGCTTAGATAGTGAATGATTACTTTTTGTAACTATTCTTATTCCTTGTTACAACTGAGTTGTTTTACAAACTGGACTAATCTTTCAGGTTCCATCTCTAAAGGGCACGACAGCATAATAATATATTAATATGATGAATATCTTTTCCTAATAATTTCTCTCGTTCTTTTGTTCATGTGCACCCAATTCAAATGCCATTAGGCAAAGTGGAATGGTGTGAATGAGCAGACTAGCACCAAGCCTCATTTCCATATTTAATTTTGGCAAAACTAATGGACCCTAAGGCCCCCTTTTTTTAAACCTTTTTCCCACCAATGAACTTAGTTACGACTTACGAGTTGCGACCAACAAATTAACAAGGAATCGATCAAAGTCAACATCTATTTAAGTAAATATTTAGGGGAGCTCACATGGAACTCCACATGAAAAAGGAGGAAATAAATTTATATAAAAAAAGATACAAAACGTAGATGATACTAGGGAAAGAGGTATACTAAAAAGAGGGACTCATGATGCTCGAAAGTTTTTTTTTTTTAAAAAAAAAAATGTAATAATAGTTGTATCCGAAACTTGCTGACTGGACTAAAAATGTCAGAGGCAAATGTTTCAACTGCAGCAAAGCGTCCACAACTTCGAATGCTCTTGTGATCTTACATGTCCCTGTTACATAATACATAAAATTATCACTAACTGCAACAATATTACATAAAATCTTAGTATTCTCCTATAGTCTATGGATTATAGCTCCCATTATTTCTACCATAACTTAAAAAAATATTTGGTTAAGCAATTGGGTCAGCTTCATTGTTAGATTGAAAGGGTTTATCTTTTTTTTTTTTAATGATTTAGAAGGGATAAAGTCAGAAATATTTGAAAGTCAAGAGTCAAGACTACTGGGCCAACCCAACTCATCACGCGATAAATATGATCTACACTAACAATGTTTCCTTAGGCCTCAGCCAATGTGGGCTAGTTTGACCCGTATCTATAATTTAAATAATTAGCAATTTATTGCTTGACCTGGTTGTTGACCTAAATAGTGCTCAACTTTCAAGGTCAAAAAAATATTTGACACGTTCCTTTTTAATATATATTTTTTTTATATTACTAGATTTTATGTGAGTTTTATTAGAAGAGCGTAAGCCTAATATTTTAAAAAATATCAGTATGGAATTTATCGAATATTAAAGAATGTGTTAAAAGTTATGTGTCAAAGAATGAGTTATAAATATTAGGTCATGATTTAATAATTTAATGATTTCAATTGGTTAAATAAATTATATAGGTGGAGTATAAATAGATAACAGTAGCAAAATCAAACTAGAAAATACCAATTTCATGATTTAAATGATTGAACCAAACAATTCAATTTGGTCATCAATGAATTCAACAAATGTAATAAGTCTATGACCTAAATTATTATTTTTTGTTGTTTGGACAAATTTACGACATCATTAAATTGGTCTTGTTCTTACGTTTTTTGTTTTAATGAATTTTCCCATGCACCCCATCAATTTAGAATACCAATTGAATTAACATTTTTTTTCCTTAATAAAAACAAACTCACACAATACTTATTTGAATAATTTGACCATGGTATGTAAGCAAAAATAAAAATGATTTGACCATGGTATATTGGTATATGACCAGGGGCGTAATAAGCCCTAACAATGCTTTCTTGTTTGTATGCGTTTTTTATCTTCAGAAAATATAGTCACTTTTATTTACTTTCATGGGATATTTTATTTTCCATTAGACTAATTGTAAAGTATTATTAATGGTAGAAATTAATTATCGTTGGTTCTACTCATCATGCGGAAAAAATTTCACCCCATCCTTTCCTGGTTCTACCCCTATATATGACGGTCATCTATAATGCATTTCAAGTTCATAGTTGATAATTTTGGTGACTGACACATTAGTCTTTAAAAATATAAATATCTTATAAGAAAATAAATAAGTTACCCTAATATTTAAATAATAATAATTGACAATGTCAATTATATATTTTTTTCTTTTAAGATTAATATTAATAGTTTCTTAAGACCAAAGTAAAAGTTTTGCATTTCCAAAAATCAATAGAAGAGCCATTAAGTTCTTAAAGGTGAATTTGAGGATTTATACTCATTGTTCAATAAAAAAATAACATGGAACTAGATTCTTATTGGCACTAAATTCGTTGTATCAGGAAATATGATATTAGACACAAGCACCATATAAAATATTTTGTTCATTAAGTATTTTTATATAACTTTTTAAAGAATTGTTATCCCCATTTCGAATTTTGTAACTGGACCGTTGAATGGCTCCTTGTGCAAGTAAGTAATACACACACAACAGACGTGCATGTTCAGTAGGGGAGAGTTGGACCGACCTAAAATTAAAAAAGTAAATTAAACTATAGAGTACATTAAGAGGACTTAAAACAGATAAGTCATAAGCATAGGAATATTCTTTCTTAAATAAAATATCGAAAAAAGAAAAAGGTGCATACATAAGTCTAGTCTCTTTTTTGTTTGTTGTAATCGCTGGCGATGGTGAAATCTTCCGGTTCGGTGCCTCCTTTCTTGAAAAAATGTTACGATATGGTCCAAGACTGCAACACCGACTCCGTTATCTGTTGGAGCCACGACGGTGTCAGCTTCGTCATCTCCGACATCACTCAATTCTCCGTCACACTTCTTCCTACCTATTTCAAACACAACAATTTCTCAAGTTTCATCAGACAACTCAATATCTATGTATTCTTCCCCCTCTCCATTCAATTTTCTTTCTCTTGCTATCTGAAAATAAATAAATGATTATTGTGCTATTCATAAATTGACTGCAGTTTAATATTATTCTTATATAGTGCCGGATATTGTTGCGGGTTTTCAAAAATTAGGTTATTGTTTTCATGCATAAACTCACTTTCTGATATACATAATTCTGTTGAGTGAGCCTTTTGAAATTCTACACTCGCTCTTGCTTACCATGGATTGTGCGCAGAACTAGATACAAAATAATTTGGTATTTGTTCGCATGAGTTTTACCCGCTCAACAATTTGTACTGTAGAACATCATTTGTACTTTTTGGCGTGTATTACAAATTACAAAAAAGAAGATCGCATCCAATCAACTGGTTAATTTTGGTTTCCATTTCACCTCCTTCCACTTATGATTTTGGTGATATGTTTGGTTTCCTTCAAAGTATGTTTTCACACTTACATTTAGCTTGAAACCAAGTTTCAATTGAAAGCAATATCGGTTTGCAAAATGAAATTCGTGCAAACTTAAGTTTACAAACTTAAATCCAATCATGCACTTAGCCTTGGAAGAAAATTTGCTGTCCATTCCATTATTACTGACTTCATTACCTAGATAGTAGTTGTTGCTTTCTGAATTAGCCTCCTTGTTTTATAACAACCTAGCCTTGGGGCTCCTTGTTGGCTGATAATTCTTAAATAACACCTGACCTTGTGAGAAGCTACATTGTTTATATTGATGTGCATTTTGTTGCCTCTATATGTTTCTTTCTTTATATTTGTGTCATTTGTCGAGGTTGAGAGGAGTCTTTTTTCAAAGTGACTAATTGGTAACTGTAAAATCTATCAGGGTTTCAGGAAAATTGATACGGATTCCTGGGAATTTGCCAATGAAAACTTTGTTAGGGGTCAAAAGCATTTGTTGAAGAATATACATAGAAGGAAACATCCACACAGTGCAGATCAGCAAAAGGCATTGCCACAGCAAGACAATTGTGATGAACCATCCCAAGAAGCACCAAATCATGGCCTTTGGAAAGAAGTTGAGAATCTAAAACTTGATAAAAATTCGCTCACACAGGAATTGGTCAAACTTAGGCAACATCAGGAATCTGCTGAGAGTAAGTTGCTGCTCCTGAGTGATCGCCTTCAAGGAATGGAAAAGCATCAGCAGCAGATGTTGTCATTCTTAGTCATGGTTGTGCAAAGCCCTGGGTTCATGGTTCAGCTTCTTCATCCTAAGGAAAATAATTGGCGTTTGGCTGAATCATGGAATAGATTGGATCAAGATAAACAAGATGACAAGCCAGTTGCTTCTGATGGGATGATAATAAAGTATAAACCACCTGTAGGTGAAAAACTAAAGCCCGTAGTTCCTCTATCTCCTGGTTTCGAAAATCAACCAGAACCTGAGCTTTCTGCTGATGGGCTGAAAGACTTGTGCATCAGTTCTGAATTCTTGAAAGTACTTCTGGATGAAAAATTGTCTCCGTTAGAAAATCATTCTCCATTTCTCCTACCAGATTTACCTGATGATGGTTCATGGGAACAGCTTTTTCTTGGCAGTCCTTTCCTGGGAAACATTCAAGATTCTAAGAATGAAAGTGAGGGGCACACCAACAGTGGAATGGAGATGGAACCAACAATATCTGAGACTCCAAATGAAAATTCTCGAACTTTTGAATCGATGATCATAGAGATGGAGAAAACTCGAGAATAAGTTGGAGTTGTATGCACATGGTGGGCTGTCTTCATAAAATAATATCCATCAAATATTTTTCATATGGGCTGTCTCATACTGAGCTAATGGAGCTTTAGATTCTGAAACTAACAACATATAGGGAAGGAAGTAATAATGTTCATCAGATATTTTTCAGCTGAGCTGTCTTCACATATTACTTCAACACTATAATTATATCATAGTATTAAGTCGCAATTATTTTCTCTCCCATCTTCCTTCAGCAGTTGTTAGATCCTCATCTAAAATCCTTGTAAGTCTGCTTTCATTTGTATGTTGAGATGCTAAATATGTATGGTAATATTTTTTTTCTGTGTTGTTTGATAGAGTGCTTGAGAACATATTTTAGACTATGAAGGTTCTGTTGGTATTCTGCTGTTTGTAGGTTCAATTTGTGTCTGAAAACTAATCCTGATTTTCCTCGTTGACAGATTTTGGCATCTTGATACATGGTGTCGGAGACCAGGAGTCGTATGTTAGTGCACTAGTGCGGCTACCTATATATAATGGATCAAATATTTCTTATTTGGAGAACTGCAAGGGAAAACGGCAACTTTATTTTTTGTGCCACATTAAACAGTGGCACTTGCCTTCATATATATTATAAAATTTCATAAAATTCATGCTTCGTTTGCATATTATTATTGCAGAAGCCAGTGCTCTGATAATGCTCTTTCCCTTTTCTCTCTTACTTCCCGTAGTCCTCATGCGTCTGAACTTTATAATTCTACTGTTGTGTTTTGATATGGTGGCAAAGAGATTTTGTTGCACCACAAAAAGGTTCATTATAAATTAAGTTGGATTAAAGCTAACTTCAAAACATTTTCGGATGCTTCACTTATTGGGTTTAGGTTCATGAGCTGCCCGTGAAACCCACAACCTGCATGGTATACAGACTTAAATTTTTTGAGATGGTTTAAAATGTGAATTTTTAAGCCTGATCTGTTTAACTCGCAGGTCAAATGGGCTTACTTGTGAGCCTTCATTTTATTTCTCACATAAAAAAATAATAAGATAAGAATGACCTGGTTTAATAAAAATAAGCAAATAAAAAACCAGTCTAAGTGTGTGCCTCGTGCCTTAGTTTAGTCAAAATAAAATTAAGTACTTTTTGTATGGTTGGTGATACAATATTTTAATTTAGTAGTGTGAATGCGGTGCAACGTATGTTAATATGATAAAATGAATGAAATAACATGGACAGCTGTAACGTATGTATCGGATTGTCAAAAGATATCTACGTATAGACTGTGTGACAGAGATAAATATTTAGGGAAGTGTTTTCAAAAGTAAAATAAGGTTTGAGGAGAAGTATTTATAGAAATATAAGTGATTAAGTGAGAGTATCTGATTCAGACATTAATTTTAGAGGCTTGCACCAATGCCTGCCACCAAACACAGACTAAGCTCCGGCACCAATGCCACCTCCTCCATCGTTCTCACCGCCGGTGCAATCTCCATGGGTCTCGGCGGGTACGATCGATCACACTTGATTTAATTTCACTTATAATGTTGCATATTGTGCTGTTATTTGGCAGCAAAAAGTGAAGCCGATCATTACGCCAGAGAATTGAAAAGGGAGCAAGAAGAAATCATAGCCGTGGCAGAAACTGGTTTAATTTCCACTATTTCATTAAGTGTGATTAAAAATTGGTTCCCAGAAATATAACTAATACATATTCTGCTTAATTTATCGTGGAAATGAAAAACAGAAGCGGCAGAGGTAGCAGAAATACTGGCCGGGTACGGGGTAGAGGCGCATGACTTGATTTCATGATGAAGTAAGTTCTTGCATGGTTGAATACAAGTAGCTAGTGTTGGATGAGTGATATTTGTTATGTTGAGCTGGGACTAAATTCATGTAGTGGGGAGACTAAATTCATGAGTTTCAAAAATTAAAGGACTAAATTCTTCAATTTAAAAATATATGGATCAAGACTAAATTTGACTGAAAAGTGAAAACACGGAAACCGAATTCAAAATTTTCTCAAATATACAATTATACAACAAAAGAGACAATTCTAATGTAAGGGTAATATTTCACACCAAAGTTTAATAAAAACGGTTGTACTTGCAGGTAACTGTATGGTACAAAAAAATGAAAATATGTAACAAGTAACAACTAACAACAAAGAAGTTGAAAAGAAACTTCTTTTTTTTTTGGGAAGAATGCAAAAGTTATTAGATTAGTTGCCACCAAGTACAAAGTATCGAGAATCTATGGATTGAAAGCCTTTGCCAAACCAAAAGCAGCTGCAGAGGCGATGGCACCAATTAGAGCTGTTTCCAAAGCACTCCTGAATGGTTTATTGCCCGTGAAGTGCCCCTTTGCATAGCCAAAAATCAGCAATGCAACCAAGGTAACCACAACTGAAAACACAACTGCCTCTGCTGCCTTTTGAATGAACATGTAAGGAACGAGAGGAACAACCCCACCTAATATGTAAGCAATGGCAATCGTCATTGCACTATGCAATGCTCTCCTTGGATCTGGCTTCTCTAGTCCCAGCTCAAATCTGTCACGCCAAGCTAACAACCAGTTAATTTGTTCAACACTATCATTTCCAAAGTCACCGTTGACCATGACAATATTCATCCATACTTAGAATAATACATTTAAAAATTGTCTACGTGTTTCATAATTTTTTTGTCCATGTTTCCTTTCTCCTTCTTTTTTTTCTCTCCAATACTCATGTTGAATTCAAATATGCACTATATTTTGGGATTTTTTTTGAAGTTGCAATTAGAAATAAACAAAAACAACTCAACTACTAATATTTTGCAATTTAAAACTATATAAACAGTAAACATAATGTTTTCGAAAGGATTTATATAGGGTCAAATTTTAAAATTCTGTGTATAGATATTAATCAGGTTCGTGTAGTACCCAAATTTAATTTTTGACGAAAATAATATTTAGTCAAGTTTTATTTAGTTCCTAATCAAACTCCGTATTTGTTATAAAAAAATTCTCCTAATAAACAGAAAAGTTAAGACAAAAAATATTAATTGGATTTGAATTCAAATTCATACCAAATTAATTCTCTTTTAATGATTTTAAACAGTAATTGTGCCATAATATTTTGTCTATAAAAAGTCATAACCAGATAATTAACAATGGACGTATATTACTACATTTTTCTTTTGAAGAATATGTTTTAACAATTACTACAAGCAACAACAATAGCTTTATATGCCTGAATTGAGGTTCACTACATGGATTACACACCTATAAAAGAAACAATTTTTAAGCACAATCTTAATAAACATTATAAAAATTCATCTACTTGGACCAGAAACGTAGCATTATTAACACGACTCTACTAACACTGAGTCATCCAAACTAGTTGTATAACAGAAAAAAACCACAAAAAGATGCCCATTTGCAATCACTAGTCAGAATTGGCCCCTATGATCTGACCCTTTCCCCTTGTTTTCACCCTCCAATGCAAGTATGTCAACAACTAGTTGGAAATCGGAATCCTCAACTTGTCTGCCCGTGCTCAAACTTTGGACCCATGATGCCCACATTCAAAAAAGTGAAAACCTACTTTGCTTTCTCTATTCCTTTCGGTGGTGTCACTTTTCAACACTTATCAACAAATTCCCACTAGTGTGTGGTCACCATTCTAACTTGTCCTCATTCACTATATAACAGCCCATCATAAGCCCCAAAACTTGCACATTTCCTATGAGGAAGACTTTTAACAAACAAAAAACCATGCTAAACTATGTAATGAATTGAGAATGTATGAACTTACTTCATCATAAAATCAAGCCATGCTTGAGGGTTTTTTCTGAGAGCATTCACCACAGGTGCATATTCATGTGCCTCTATTCCGTACTGAGCCAGTGTTTCTGCTACCTCTGCCGCTTCTGTTTTTTCCACAACAACATATTCATAAGCGCGCGCAGAAAAATGTTAACAAAGGGCATTTGTTTCAAGTATTATTACTTCCTTCCCCGGAAATGAAAAATACCCAGAAATACTTGTTCAAAACTCAAGACCAAAATCGGAATATTACATTTTCAAGTTGAAATGCCCGTTAATGAGCTTTTTAATCCGTGAAATAAAACACTCATAAAAATGAAAAAAATATAAAGAAAGCAGTGGAAACCAGTATCTGGCACGGCGATGATTTCTTCTTGCTCTCTTTTCAACTCTCTGGCGTAGTGATCAGTTTCACTTTTTGCTGCCAAATAACTGCACAGTGAAACATTAGCCCCTTTTGCTCCGTAATTAAATTTTCTGTGCAACGTGAAATGATACCTCAAGACTCAAGTAGTTAAATTGAGTGTGAAGAGTTTGGTTAAACGTACCCGCCGAGACCCATGGAGATGGCGCCGGCGGCAACTTCGGCTATGCCGGCGGTGAGAACAATGGAGGAGGTGGCATTGGCACCGGAGAGTCCGGCAGCGAGGGCGAAGGGGACGGTGAGGCCGTCGGAAACGCCGATGATGATGTCGCGGACGATTTCGCCGGCTGTGAAGTGCTTCTCGGTGTGGTGTCTGAGAAGGTTCTTTTTCTCAGGTTCCAAGCTTAGTCTGTGTTCGGTGGCAGCCATTGGTTCCGAATCTGATTTACAAAACCAAACAAAGCCTTGCTGGCTGTTGCTATGCGCATAAATACAGCCTCTAGTCCGAAATACTTTCTCGTTAATTCCGAATGTGATTTAGGAAACCAAACAAATGGTTAATTTCTTCTTTTAAGTATTTTTTTCTCATTTAATACAAAATTATCTTTGTCACAAGACTAATTTTGAGTATATATGAACACAATTTATTTTATACTTAATATAAAAAATTATTTAAATTTTAAATTAATAATAAAACTATATAATGTTTAAGTATTGAATATCTTGTTATAAAAAATATTCAATATACATCGATTCAACATAAAAAATCATTAATTTAGATTCTATATTGATATATTTTTATTAATGTTGGAATCATTTTAAAGGATTTTCTAATACCTAGATAACTATTTAACATGATTTCTAATACTTAAAAAATTACGTTATAATTTACTAAGGATCATTTAAGAGATAATGAAAAATCCTGGGATGAAGTTGATTGATGGTATATTCAATAAATCATTCTTTTTTTTCATCAATATTTTAAAAGAAAAAATTCTAAATTTTCTTAGTCCACATCATTTTACTTCTTTTATATGGTAAGTATTAAATATATTTCTAATATATTAAATTTACTTATATTTTATTTAATGATTTCTTTATAAGTAAAAGAGGAATTGTAAAAAGATATAAAATTATCCTTTTAAGGATTATTTGATTTATTTGTAAAAAAAAAGAAGATAAAAGGACATAAAAAAAAATTGTTTGATTCAAAAGATGAGAAAAAAGAGATGAGAAATTTTAATGGAGGACCATAAGTAATTTTTTTATTTTATCAACAACCCAACTTTCGATCATATATATATATATATATTGTTACAAAGAGAGTCCTCGAGGGTATATTATACCAAATAGAAATGGGTGTCGGGAGTGAGTAAGCTAGCTAAATAATCAGCTACGAAGTTTTCTTTACGAAGGGTGTGAGAAAATTCATTGAAGATGTAAAAAAAAAACACAATGAACTTTAATAATATGGGGAAGAGAAAGGGAATCCTTGAACAGGATGGATGAGTCAAATTCAATACAAATATGGGTGAATCCTTTGTCATTTGCAAGGGAAAGGGTAGTGACTATATCTTATAACTCTCCCAGGAAAATGTTACATGATCCAAGGAATCCGGAGAACTCCTCCACAAGTCACATACCTTCCCCATTTGTGTCATAGAAGAATTATTCTCATCACCAAACGAGTTTTTGGTGTTTAGTGTAGTGTTATTAAATTTTTAGATTGTTGATAGCTAACTGGTGCATGAAGGAAAAAAAGAATGCAAGAGAATGAAAATTAAGATAAGTTCCAGTCTACCTTTTATTCCTCCTTTTACTCATATTTATACTAATTTCAATGATCTTGTGTCTAACTGAATACAATGTGGTTATAACAGATTTGATAATGGGTAATACCAGACTAAGTGAGACTAGAAGTGCTGACGTAGTGGAATTGCCATAACAAACTAATTGGTAGCTATGCCTTGTGAATTCAACTTTGCATGTAGTTATTGAGGTAAATGGGCTTCCTTATAACTTTCTTTTGCCTATTAATGTTGTTGGTGGCTTCTAGTATAGTAGTGCTATTGCTATCAATACCCCTTTCAGAAAAACAACCTTGTATGCAAGGTTGTATGAACTACACAAGGTGTCCCACTGTTCCCAAGTAGTGTCCTCCGGGGCCAAGCCCTCCCATTGAACGAGAACGAGTTTGGTTGGCGGTGTTAACAAGGAGTCCCACTTCCAGTCCAATATAAAAAGTGGTTGGACCACTGGGTGGTGGTTCGAGGCAGAAGGGAAAAATATGGCGGGACTGTCCGACAAGGGCCCCTGATGTGGCTTCAAAAGAAAGATGTGGAATACCGAATGAATTCTTGAAGATGCTGGCAACTGTAAGCGATATGCTATTGGCCCAATTCGTTCCTCCACCCAAAAAGGTTCGTAGTAACATTTAGAGAGTTTGGTGTAAACTGGGGCCAGAAATGTCTGACGATAAGGTTTGAGCTTGACATAGACCCAGTCCCTCAGTGAGAATTGAACATCATGATGATGCTTGTTGGCTCAGGCTTTCATGACAGCCTGAGCTTTAAGTAGACGTCGTTGGAGTGTCGTGTGTATCTCCACTTGAGTGGCCAGTAGATCATCAGCAGTATCCACATTAGAGGTCCCCTGTAAATAATATGAAAATGATGGTGGTGGTTTGCTGTAATTGACCTTCGAAAATAGATTCAAGGTGCTCTGTGTGAGAAGACAAAGTGAGGCTGTAGACGAGAATATCCTCAAAAAATACCGCCACATGCTTCCCGAGGAATGGTTGAAGTGCATCATTCATAGTGGCCTGGAAAGTTGAGGGTGCATTGCAAAGGCTAAAGGGCATCATCACGTTAAACTCGTAGTGCCCCTGGTGCGTGCGAAAGGCAGTCTTGTGAATATCGTCCTCAACAATACGAATTTGATAGAAGCCCTGGCATAAGTCGAGCTTCGAAAACCAAGAGGTTTGGCCTAGATCATCCAACAACTCGTCAATGGTGGGCATGGGGAAATGGTCTTTAACCGTGATTGCGTTGAGTGCCCCGTAATCAACGCAACAACGTCAGCTGCCATCCTTCTTCTTGACGAGAAGCATTGATGAAGAAAATGGGCTATGGCTAGGCTGAATTTGTCCCACCGTGAGCATAGTGGTTACCTGTTTCTTGATTTCGGCCTTTTGGAAATGGGGATATCTATAGGGCTTGATGTTGATAGGTAGTGAATTTGGAAGAAGGTGAATATGATGTTGGATGGTGCGGGGTGGGGGAAGGTGGGATGGTTCTTGAAAAATTTTTGGGAAGTGACAGAGAATAGAGTTGATTAGAGGTGGGGTCTGTTCGTGGCAGGGGTGTGGTGTGGAAGAAGAAAACTAGGGTTGGGCTTGGATTAGTGTCAAATGGAAGAAAGCTGAAATGCTCTGTGTGTGGGCAAAGCGCTTCAATTGTTGGGCTGAGTCTGGTGAAGGTGTGATGGGCACATATGCATGTAACTAGACATTTTGGCCCAAATAATTGAAGAACATGGTCAAGGTTCTGTAATTTGTGGTGATTGGGCCTTATAACTTGATCCAGTGCAACCCAAAACTATATCGGTACCACAAAGGGGTAAATGAAAAAGATCCAGAATAAATGTGTGGCCTTGGATCGAAATTGGAACTTGGGATAAATAATTTGTAGATATATATATTGTAGCAATTAAAATACCCACACACACATACATATATATATATATATATATATATATATATATATATATATATATATATATATATATATATATATATATATATATATATATATATGAATTATAGCAATTAAAATACAAATTATAAAAATTAAAAAAATATCACTTTTAAACTATAGAAACTAAAAGATAATCAAAATACAAATTATAAAAATTAAAAAAACCACAAATTATAAGGACTAAAACATACAAATTATGAAACTATAAAAATTGAATTACTAATTAAACTAAAAAAATAAAATAAATAACAGAAATACAACTACTAACTACCATAAATATAAATTTAAAACCAAGGCAAAAACATTGAACCGTTGTCACTTGTCCTTGTGGAGGAAGGAATGGAGGGTGGTGACGTTGGGCGCTGGGTGTTGGAGTTCCTTCTTCGAAGTCGGAAACCACTAGTGTAAAGACACAACAACCATAATTTCGGATTTGTTAATATTATAAGGCTTGTATATGCATAGAGAGTAAGCTTTTAATAATCCGTTGGAAGTGAACGAGACACTGATTGAAGAACAAAGTAGATATGCAGATGTACCTTGCCCACATGTTATTAATAACAATGAGGCTGATACGATGGGAAAGGATAAAACTTATGTCCCTAGGCCAAGTTTATTGGGAAGAAATTTAACGATGCAATCCTAATTTTTTATTTTTGTTACCTGATTCCACTCTTTTTTAGATACTAGTTATTTCATAATTAAAATGTATATAATTTAATGCTCTAAGTCTAAGTCGTTGTTTTTGAAACCAACAAGTAGAAAAAAAGGTTGGGACATGGAATTGGAAGACAAGTTGGAGTGTGGTGGTCTGTTTTAAAATCCAACACTTAATCTCTCTCTTCGCAGCCTAAAATCCCAATGGCTTCACTCTCTGTTTTGCGCCACAACCACCTCTTCTCGGGCCCCCTCCCGGCCCGCCCCAAGCCCACCTCCTCCTCCTCCTCCAGGATCCGAATGTCCCTCCGCGAGAACGGCCCCTCCATCGCCGTCGTGGGCGTCACCGGCGCCGTCGGCCAGGAGTTCCTCTCCGTCCTCTCCGACCGCGACTTCCCCTACCGCTCCATTCATATGCTGGCTTCCAAGCGCTCCGCTGGCCGCCGCATCACCTTCGAGGACAGGGACTACGTCGTCCAGGAGCTCACGCCGGAGAGCTTCGACGGTGTCGACATCGCGCTCTTCAGCGCCGGCGGCTCCATCAGCAAGCACTTCGGCCCCATCGCCGTCAATCGTGGAACGGTCGTGGTCGACAACAGCTCCGCGTTTCGGATGGACGAGAAGGTGCCTTTGGTAATTCCCGAAGTGAACCCCGAAGCAATGCAAAACATCAAAGCCGGAACGGGAAAGGGCGCACTCATTGCTAACCCTAATTGCTCCACCATTATATGCTTGATGGCTGCTACCCCTCTTCATCGACGTGCCAAGGTCCAACATTGCCTTTTCAATCCACTTCTATATTATAAATTATTACAAAATTTAGAATATTCTGATCAGTGAGGCACACACTTTCTGGATTATACATTCTCAACATGCATTTTGCACACTTCTTCCGCAACTAACCACGAAATTCCACGATCATCCGTCTCAAACTGTTCCAAATTACTGTTATTTTGGACATGCATTTCGCACACTACTTCCGCAATTAGAAGCTTAGACACTAGTTTATTTATAATGCAAATTTTTATGTTTTGTGTTTGTATGCTTTGGTGTGATGCCTTTCTGCTTGAATATTGCAGGTGTTACGTATGGTTGTTAGTACCTATCAGGCTGCGAGTGGTGCTGGTGCTGCTGCAATGGAAGAGCTTGAGCTGCAAACTCGTGAGGTTTGGATTAAACTCTCTCTGTATAGTTTGTTAGATTGGTTTGAAGATTTTGTGAAAGGAGACAGTGGTTTTAATTCTGGTCTTTAATCATTTTCTTTTTTTGATTGAAAGGTGTTGGAAGGAAAACCACCCACTTGTAAAATATTTAACCGACAGGTTTGCACAATTCTGTACATGCCTCTCTTGTGATTGATGCTTTAAGAACTACTTCATGATGGTGTTGTTGTTTTTGCAGTATGCTTTTAATCTATTCTCACATAATGCGTCTGTTCTTTCAAATGGATATAATGAAGAAGAAATGAAAATGGTCAAGGAGACCAGGAAAATCTGGGTGGGTAAACTGAAATTGAATCTTTATAAATTGTTTATTAGGTTTTTTGTTTCATGTTATGGAATAGTTGCTAATTTTACTCTTGCACTTATACAGAATGACAAGGATGTTAAAGTAACTGCCACATGCATACGAGTTCCCATCATGCGAGCTCATGCTGAGAGTGTGAATCTTCAATTTGAAAGACCCCTTGATGAGGTACTTCATGTTGTCATGTGTTATGCCATTGCCAAAACTCATAGTTGACATTGCTTTACGTCCCAAAACTGAATACAGAATTTTAATCCAGACCTAGTACTCCTAGCTTGCAAGTTACAACTAACCCTTTCCATGTTTTTGTAATTCAGTATATTGGATTCAAATTTAATAACAGCCCCCCCCCCCCCCTTCTTCAAAAATCTAAAGGAATGACATTTGCAATCTTTGGTGTTTGATGGTTAGTTGGATTTAAATTGATATGACATTATATGCACATAAATTAACTTTCTTAAGGTTGGCCTAGTGGTGGGAGGTTTTGATAGTTTGCATGAGTTGTTAGTTCAAACCTCTCATTGTTGCCTATACTAAAAAAAATATGCACACAAAGTTTCTTGCATGTTATTATTTAATTTAATCATTTTTTAGCTAAAACTGTTTGATATCCTTTATTGAAGTTTGTTGATCAATGGTTAATAATAATCTGTTCCCCTGTTTCATTGACATTTAGTTGCCTGTATGATTGACCTAGGAGGCTAAGACCAAATTTGTGAACTAGCCGACAGCTGACATCTTCCTTATGTTAATTTTTCAAAATGTCAAGGATAACTAACTGGCTTTAGATGTAAAGTCATTAGCATTTAAACGACAACCCTAAGGCTTCTGACAAAAATAATAGAGGATTGACTTCAATGTATTGGCCTTTGCATTTTATCATATATCTAGAGGATCTTTGTTTCTGTTTTGTTAATGGTATAAAACAGCAATCCTTATGATTCTTGGTGTATTCATTGTTGGAACATGCAGAGTCTTGTCATTCTTTGCATGCCCAAAATCATTGATATATAGGGAAAAAAAATATGAGATGCACTTGTGTGAGAAAACTTCTCCAGAAGTTAATATCTCATTTATGAGTTCATTTGTTTTTTAATTTCTTCAGGACACTGCAAGAGATATTCTGAAAAATGCTCCAGGTGTAGTGGTTATTGATGATCGTGAATCCAATCATTTTCCTACTCCACTGGAAGTGTCAAACAAGGATGATGTTGCTGTTGGTAGGATTCGGCAGGACCTGTCTCAGGATGGGAATCAAGGGTAAATCTCTTCCATGACAATATATTATCATTTTTCAATTTTCAATTAGCGTTGGTCATTCTTGTGAGAATTTTACATAAATGCTGGATATACACACAGGTTGGACATCTTTGTATGTGGGGATCAAATTCGCAAGGGAGCTGCACTTAACGCAATCCAGATTGCTGAGATGTTGCTATGAGTTCTGGTTTTTCAAGGATCTGGTACTTAAAGATTATGCTTCTTTTGAAACAGTTTTGTATGTGCTAGTTGTATGTGGTTATTCATTTCTTTTGTGATGTTTAACTAGTCCAAGTATCTTTTCAACGATGTGGTAGCACACTAGCTGGAAACAGTTTTTTTAAGGTCTTGGTGCGTAATATCTGCAATCCTTTTCACCGGGAATAACAAGCACTGGTTATGGCAAAGGAGAGTAACCTAATGTTTAATCTTTTGAATAAAGAATTTGTTGAGCAGTTTTATATCAAGTTACTTTATTTTTCACTTAGAACGAGACCACCTGCCTCCCAGGGACGGATCCAGAAATGGGGCTAGAATTTTTTCCCTTTCTTTATAATTATTTAAATGTCCAACTTTTAATAAATAATAATTTTTTATTTCTACACAAAATTGTAGCTAATTTTTATATTAAATGATAATAAACTTAATTGTTATTATAATAACAATAAGGCTTAATTATAAAATTCGTCTTCTTATTTTGTCTATTTCATTAAATAGGTCCTCATATTTTTTAATTCACTATTTTAGTCTCTAAAGTTAATTTTAACTAACCATTAAATTTTAAATTAACTAAACTAGAAAGTTGATCAATATTTTCTTATTTATTAAAGTAAGAAACATATTTTTTTATCATTACACTCAAGTATTCATTCAAATATTTGGTGAAAAAATAGTTCAAAATTAAAATTTTATTCTTTTTTAATTTATCATATTTTTATAATTCTATATATTATCTTTTAAAATATAATATATAAGATTAAATTTTATTTTCACATAAATTAAAATATATATTTATATAAGTTTTATTTATCTTTTAAAATAATATTTGTGATTTAGTGATAATATTTTTTTAAAATTTATATTAAGATATTCATGTTATTTATTGTAATATAGATAAAAAATAATGTCAATAAATCACATATTTTTTTTTTAAAAATAGAAAATATTGTCATTTTATTTAATTATGTATTTTTACTATATTTTTTTTTAAATTCTGTACCTGATTAAATAAAATTAAATATAAATAAAAAGTACCATTATAATAAATAATAAGAATATCTTAATATAAATAAAAAAATATTATCATTAAATCACATTTATAAATATTTTAAATATAAAATTTATATTACATTTATGATATAAAATAAGTTTTGAATAATGTGATAAAATTAAATAGGATTATAAAAATATTATATGCAAAATAAAATAAATCTTATATGAGTATACATATTTTAATTTATACAAAAATAAAATTTAATCTTATATATTATATTTTAAAAGATAATATTTAGATTATAAAAATATAATAAAATAAAAAAAATAAAACTTGAATTTTGAATTATTTTTGCATAAAACTTATATTAATATCATATTTTACACTAAATATTCAAATAAATATGTAGGTAGAATGGTCAAGTAGTGTGTCATATTCATTCTAATATAGTGAATTTTAAAATATAAAAGACTCAAAAACAGTAAAAAAAAATAATAAGAGAGTCGATTTAATTAAATAGGCAAAATAAAGGAACATATTGTACAACTAAGCCTAACAATAAACACATAACTAATTTCATTTTAACCATTGCAATAAAATAACAAATACAATTAATTTTATATATACACATGAAATTTTTTAAGGGAAGGGATTCGGGCTCTTGTCCACCTACCTCTAGATCGGTCCCTATTGCCACCTAATCAAAATTTGCAAATCCAGTCATCTAATACTATTTAGTTAGCTAGTCTAGGTACTCTTTTAAGCAAATCAAAGCTTTGAGCATATTAAATTTAATTTTTTAATTGGTATTTAGAAGTTGGAAGGGACAGTGGTGTATCTTGCTTTCGTGATAACTGTAACAGACACACTGCAAAGATAATAAAGTTTGATTTAGTCCCTCAAGCCTGTAATGCACGAGTATATAGGTGATGACTAATAACACAAATGACAAAATTCAATTTGCTATATAGAAAATTTGTACAATTCACCCATGGTTTAATTCGCAATCACTTTGATCATTTGTAGTCTAATTCTGAAACCATCTTTCCAAAGAAAACCTTGTTTATCACAATTTATTAATCTTTTTAAGAAAAAGGGAGTAGTTATAACAACTTAGACTTTTTAATATAGTTATCAAAATATTCGAATGACAATGAGAAAATTCCACAAAGAAAATAAAAAGATAAAGAGAGAAAACAATGTTCTATATTTTGACACAAAACATGCATTTAAGCATTATAGTAAGAAACGTGCGAAATAATTTGGGGAGAACTCATTAAATAAAAATAAAACTCAATTTTGTAAATT
Source organism: Glycine max (assembly GCF_000004515.6). Classification (NCBI taxonomy): domain Eukaryota; kingdom Viridiplantae; phylum Streptophyta; class Magnoliopsida; order Fabales; family Fabaceae; genus Glycine; species Glycine max. Next base: position 41,620,608 of record NC_038241.2, read on the forward strand.
TTTAATAAATTTGAACAATAATATAGAATATGTTAAAAAAATGTGTTGTAAACATTTCTCAATAATTTCAAAGACAGTTCAAAAAATAGCTTAATATTCATCTTTTTTTTTTAAAAAAAAAACTAAGGAATATCAAAATATTCCAACACCAATAATCAAGGATTCAACTCCTTTAATATAAAATAAAGTAAATAGTCTTAATAACTACTGAAAAATTAATGTTTGAAAAATATTCCAATTCTTCACTTTTTTTTAACCATTTTACCACAAGATCATATGGTGGTAGATGGACTGAGGCCATTATCTAGTATTGCAATTACCAGTATTAATTTTTTATTTGTGTAAAATTTTATATAAATTTAAAGCTATTTAATAAGAATTTTCAATTCTGGATAATTTTGTATTTTTACAAACATTTATGTAGTCGTGTAAATTTGACACATTGACAGAACGCCTAGTTCTATGTTTTCCTTTATCCCTTTATTTTATAGTTCAGTTTTGTGGCTTGCTTGAAGTACATATTGTTTTATTTTCTTCCAGTTGCTTATTTGATGATCGTTAAGCTACCACGCTGTAAGTCTAGTTTATTTCCATTGCACACCGCTTGTTTAATAGAATACCTATTCATTCTTCGACTATTAAAAGGACATACTGATCATTGTGAAGAATTTGTTTCTTAAGAGTAGAGAATGGATAAATCACGATTATTGAGGAAGATGGATATACTAAGAATGCATATAACTGATTTATCTTCAAGTGGAAACTGTTCCCTTCAGCGGAACAAAATCCAATGAATAAACTATCATTTATGAATAATCTCTCAAGTATTGAAAAAAAAAAATTCAAATTAGTCCACAAACGCAAATACAAATATGTTAACATAGGGATTTAATAAATATTCAATACTTAAAAACTATATATATAATCTTATTACTTAAAAAAATAAAACAAGAAAGAGGGTGATATCGAAGGATCAAACTGATAATCTCCTTCAATATTCAATAATCCAGCATAATTACGCAAGAACAAAAAAAAAAACAAATAAAACTTTACATTTTAATCCATACAAAACATTAGATGTACACGTTAATGGGTACATAAAAGATCCAGGGCGTCCTCATCAAATGACCAACTACATCCTCCGCTAATGTCTACGCGAATAATTGATGATAGAATCTCATTTGGGATTCCTAAGAACAATGATGACAGAATCTCCACGGAGGAACATCTTGCTGATGAATCTATCCTTGTTGACTGGCTGGGCCTTTTTCTTTCCTTTACCAGTTTTTGGCACCTGATTGTACGCACAGATCGCTTAGCTGATGTAGCAAACAAGTGAAAGCGAAGTAAATCTAAAAGACAAACCATACCTCAGTCCACATCTCCCTCACATTTTCAAGAACCATGTTGCAGTGCCTATCAAAAGCCCTTACACGACCCAGAAGCTTTTTGTTGTTCCGACAATTTATCAGTACCTGAACAAGTAAAAATGTTAAGTAAAACAGCATATCATACAACAACCACGTTGTATATAATATAAAAGCCAACATACCTGAGTATTATTTTTAACACTCATCATGAGTACGGACAGCGGTCCAGTGTTGAACTCCTCTTCCTCATTCTTACCCACAGTCTGTAAAATGAAGTATGTTAACTTGGCAAAGATAGTAAAGCGTAGTAAGCCATTCTAATGCCCCGAATGTTAACTTTTTGTCTGTTGACAACCTGAGATCCAATTTAGAAAAAAGGATTTTGTGACCCATTATCATAAGTTAATAAAATCACTTTGCTTAGCTAGGCTGGTTAGTGGTTACAAATGAGCAATGCAAAATAAAAATTGGGCTAAATTATGCAAAACAAAGATTCAACTTGCATAAATAGTGAAATAGTCAAATACAGAAAACCCAAAAGCCTAGATGATTATGCATAATATAAGCAAAACAATTGTACAGTGTAAGGATCATATAGGCATATAACCTAAGTTGCATAATGAATATGCTTAAAAGAACTTACATCTTCCTCCATTGGCCGGCTTGAGAAGACAAAGCGGGAAAAAAGAAAACAAAAAATGATTAGTAATTAAAAAAAAGGTGAAATTTTCATAATAATAAAAGATACCGACAGAATTCACCAGGTGAAGAGTTAGAGAACCAATACCTCATTTTGGAGAAACTCCAAATAAAGTCAAAACTGAAATAAGAGAAAATATATGAATCAAATGATGAATTAAAACATGAAACTAAGAAACTGGGAACAAAAACTTTAAATCAATAGCAGAGAATTAGAAATACTATAACACAATAATGAGAAAAGGGTGAAAAAGGGAGAAACAAAAAGAATAAAAACATTAGCAAGCCTCTTCAGTTCAGGTCTCCATGTATGTTCCTCAAGGACAACTCGGAAAGTTAATTTTCTGATCATCCTCAGAAGCTAATATGAATGATTTAAACTTTCAAGGTGGGGGCAGACTACAGGACTAACAATGTGTATGCAAGTAAAAGTGGGAATCTGTACATGAAGCTGCGAGCAAACAAGAAACTACCCTATACAACAAAACAAAATTAAAACAGCTGAATATGAAGATAAACAAAAAAAAGCCTCTTCAGTTCAGGTCTCCATGTACTTTCCTCATGGGAAACTCGGAAGAATGAAAGTTATATTTTCTCATCATCCTCAGAGGCTAATTTGATAGGTTTCAACTTTCAAGGCAAGAACAGACTTCAGATTTACAGGACTTAATATGAGATATACAGGTAAAAGATGTGATCCATAAATGAAACCATGATTCAAACAACAAACTATAACAGCAGAATATTGCAAACAAAAGACAGTATCAATGGGGCAGGGAGGAAAAAAAATTAACATTGGAAAGCCTCTTCAGTTTCGGTTTTTTCTCATGGAATGCTAGCTACATTCTCTGACGTTCTCTTTCTAATGCTTGATCGATGAATTGGCTAAAATTTATTGGAAACGGATCCTACATTTAAATCAATAATCATTAAATGAAATGTGGGACTTTCCAATAAATTTTAGTCAATCATTGAAGTGTTAAATCAAGAGTGTCGGAGAGTGCCGCTAGCATTCATCCACGCTCTCAGAAACCCAAAACCATATCGTCTTCAGGGGCTAATTTGATTGATTTCAACTTTCAAAATTACAGGGCTAACAATGTGCAAGTAAAAGTGGGAATCTAGACATGAAGCTGCAAGCAAACAAGAAACTATCTTATACAACAAAAAATAATTAAAACAGCTGAATATTGTGACAAAGGACAGATCACCCTCGTCAGGTCTCCAGAAAGACATCAGAGAAAGGAAATCATCACTTCAAAATCGAAGTCAATATATTAAAAAAAAACTATACCCAAAACCATGATGCTTGGACCCTAAAAACCCTAAAAAACCAGAACATACATGTCTCAAAAACCCTAAAAACCTCGGACCATAGGATTCCAAGAAGGCAGAAGGAACCCAAATTATTTTTGTAAAATTCACAAAAAAAAAGAGAAGAGAAATGACGAGCAGCGACAGTTAGTAAAACGAAAGTGAAACTAAAACGGATCCTCATCAGAGAGAGAAGCATGTAATAGACGCATAAGGGCAGAGAACATAAGCATAAATCTGGAAAAGAAGGAAAAGCAAGAATACATACCTTGATTGAGTGAAGGAAGAAGATCTAAGTATAATGTGAAATGTGCTTGCTGTCTGTCAATATTAACATGTAAGTTGTTTCCAAAATTACCCTTTTCCTCATAGAAGGCTTCAACTATTGGAGGAGGCTCCATCTATTCATTTGGCACATCTCAATCTCTCAATTGGTAAGTAAGGGCTATATTACTCTTAAAGGAAATTACAATTGTCCTCAATGGCAATCGCTAGATGCACTATTTTTTTTTTTAGATTAAATATAGTATTTTTCATTTTAGTTTTTTTTTTAATAGTTTAGTTCCCGTTGAATTATCAATTCATTGACTTATCACATATTTAATAAATCAAACAGAATAATCATACGTAATTATTTTTGATAAATTATATGTTTAATTTTCTCATCAAACTAATTTGATGTCGATGATTATTTTAAATAAATGACGATTTAAAACATAATTCACTATAAAAAATTTATAAGTGACTAAGATTATTAATTATAGGAGGAACAATCACGAATTTGGATCAATTTAATAATCTCATAAATCCAAACTGATCCAAACTAAAAAAATTGGATTTATTCAAATCATTGGTTGATATCAAATTAAAATTACAAATGAGTTTAAATTAGATCTCATATTTCACTTTTTATAATCTTTGTTATTACTTAATTGATGTAAAATCAATTAAACTCAAATATGTTTATATTATATTATGACAATATTATTTGATAATAACAGTATTTTTTATTTTTTTTCAATTTTTTTATCTGATAACTCAAACCAAATCAATTTATTCTTTAACGAGGTGGTTTAGTTTGATTTAGAGGGAAATCAATTATGAACCAAACAGAATCAATGAAATTAGAATATGATAGCCAAAATTAAAATATGAGCCCGTGCATCGGCACGGGCTTCTCGCTAGTTAGCATTTAAAAAGAAACTCAACCTAAACCCTAAAGATTACATCTTCAAAGATTTTGATGTTTGGCTTTAAAGATCGAAGTAGACTTAGTATTAAGTTTTAGGAATTCAAAGTCTATTGTCAAATAAATGAAACTTTTTGGAAAACAATTTCTCTCGGAACTGACCCAATTTCGGATTAAAAAGAAAGTTACCGGTGACAAGATTTGATAAAGCACCCTTTAACAAGTATAAACAAATTACACTTAATATACAGAGAGATATACACAGAGTAGCATTCTTTCTTCCATTCTTGAATTTCCCGGTGAGAAAAATCAACAGTGGAAAACTTCCCGACTTTACTGGGTAAACAGTTAGAAGACCTAGCGTGCTATTCCTCTCGGTCGCACATGCTTGGTTTTCTTTAGTCCAGAGAAAATGTTCCATTGCAATACCTGCCATACTCAACCAAGAAAGAAAATTAAAAATCGCCTTTTCAGTGGGTTTAGGGATGCTCAGATCTGCAGAGTTATGTTTAGTGGGAATTTGTTATCATTGTCAAACTCCTCATAATCTGCGGACGAGTATATGAAAGAAAATGAAAATAAAAAATACCAGGGAAGAATATTTTTCACCCAGGTAAAATAAAAGCTTTTGGCTTGAAATTTATAAGATTTTATAGTATAGCATATATTAGAGCTTAAACTCCACTTCAAAGTTAAAAAAAAAATAAAAAGAAGAAAAACAGCTTCAAATTTCTTGGGTAGTGTATTTTGGGATTTGAAATGATGATGGAAACGAACCAAAAACCAAAAACTTCTAACTAGCTTCCTTGGAAGCTCCTTTTTTAAAACTTTTTTCATGTAAAATAAAAGTTGAATTTTTGAAAGATCTTTCTTATTTGGCCCAATTTCTGTGAAGAGAAGTTTAGTTTGAGAAAACTTTTTTTAACTTATTTTCTATATTAGGTTTATTTAGGAAAAGTGAAAATAGAAAATGAAAAAAAAAAGTTGTTTTCACCGTTTTCTATATAAACTTTTTAAGACGGGAAACAAAGCAAAACCAGTGACATTTTTGTAATTAAAAGTGGAAACAAAAAATGTTTTCTTGATAAGGTCACCCTCCACCCCAATTCTCTGCATCATTCTTGCGACAAGAAGGATAACAGTTTAAGCTTGGGAAGCACACTATTAAGCACACTAATGAGATAGGTAAAACCAATAGCATACCTGTCGCTAAACTTCTCAACAGCATCTGAAGCATATAGAAGGGTTTCATTAGCTTTCTCTAGAACCATGTAAAGCTCCTTCCCTCTTGTGACTCGAGAAATAACCCATGCATTATTTTTTGCTCTAATGCACACCTCTAAGTCTTTTTCACAATTACGGCTATCCAGTTTTGCTCTACTCTTCTCTAACTCCACCTCTTGCCTAAGCTTATTCATAGCAAGTAAGGACTCCTGTACCAGGCACAAAAAAGAACAAAAGTTAAAAATGTTTTCAAGTCAGTAGGTTCACAGGCAACGAGAGCATTGGTGACAAGTACATTATAGTGCCAAACACAAAAAAGTGCCATCAGAAGCTTGAATAACAAGTCATATCTGTCAATTTAGTATAACATATTAATTAAAAAAAATGGGAAAAGGTACCAACACACACCTTTGTTAAAGTTGTAACTTTTGTTGCTGGAGAAGCCCTGGATACATTTCTATCACCATCTACAAGTAAGTAGCGGTACCCACTAACGTGATAAGCATTATCTCCACCCCATCCTTTCGATAGTTTCTCTTCAACTTTCAATATTTTAAGTGATGCCTGATGCATTCAGCAAAAATAAAAAATAAAAAAATTATGATCAGAGAAAAAGATACATTTGCTAAACATCTCAGTTCAATTTCATATGCTTCCCAACTGAAGAACCACAATGCATTGTCAAACAGACATTATCAGATCATCAAGCAGATCAAATTAGAATCCTATTCAGTGATGAATATTTAGCAGCAGATAGCTTCATTGTACATTTTACTACCGAAGTTTTATTTTGTGCATTTTACTTCATGTTTTCAATTTTCACACATTTTACCAATCTGTTAAATGTGTAATGAACGAAGTCTTGACGTGTCTCTAAAAAACAATTTCATTTTGTCACCAATTTATGCAAAACGACGTCGTTTTGTTACCAAGATGATGGTACATTGCACAAAAAAAAAATTGGGTGGTAAAATGCGTGAAAATAAAAAACATGATGGTAAAATGCTTCCAAAAAAAAACATTACATCATTTATTACAGGAGACATTAATCCCAAAAAACACAAAGTTCTATTATCCTGAGGAACTATGTGCATTTATTAACAACTTCCCTCAATTACACGCCTTCGTATATTATGTCTGATATCATAAAATCGCACATAAAGCAATACAAAAGTAAAACACAGAAAACAACAGAATGCACTAGAATAAACTAGCAGAATAATCTATAATCCCTCTCTTAATGAAATGTTGGTGTCACCAATAGAACAGATACAAATCATGCATATAAGCTATGAAAGAGAATTCAATGATACAGTGACCAAAAAATCTCAAAGTACTAACGCTATTACGCTTGGATCGAGAGGAATGTGGCAGAAGGAAAATGAAAAGTAACATTCTCCACTCTCCCATGTTTGGGAATTCTTTTCAGTAAAAGGGAGAGAGAATAGAAGTGGTAAAAAGTAATTCTAGGGGACATGTTTAGGCATAACATAACAGCAAAAAGGGGTCCTGTCAGTGAATTGTACCATGCATGAAGTTGAACCCTAAATAATATAATGGAAAACACTACAATGTTAAGTGTCAGTTCATATTATGTGCAAAAGCTAATCAGAATTCATTAGGAAACAAAAAAAATCACTATGATAGAAGACTAACATTTTCAACAACTTGCTGCCTCACTGCCGACACACCTTGCTCCCCGTTAGGAATGGATGATACAGGAATCAGAAGCATCAAAGTAAGGCTTCTATGCTGATAAACACAAAGATACATTTTCTCTCCTGTATGTTGAAGCCAAACTGTTGGAGAGGCAAACACCCACGTACCAACTTCTGCACCCCATAAATCAGTGACAAGATAACCATCTTTTCCTTTAGACCATTTGTCACTCTGTAAGGGCCTCACAACATGATAGTGGTTATCTTCACCAGAGGATATATCAGATGAGCCATAAAAACTTTCAGACAAAGAGCTTGGATGGGCCATGTTAGACTCAGTGGCAACATTGGATGCAGAACTTCCTTTCCGTAAGTAGGACCAGGAACTTGTTCCAGAAGATAGAGCATGGGGAGTCAACCTTAGCACAGCATATGTGAATAAATTTATGGTGTCATCCTGACAAAAGAGTCAAGGTCAATTAAGTAACTTAATGAATGACCAAGCATCTTGCCCAATCAAATTCAGTAAGAATAAATTTGTACTAAACCTACAGGAGATAGACTTGTGGACACTAGCAGGTCTTGAAATAAAACCAAAGAGTAGCAGGGAGTGTTTCCAGAAGAAGATTCAAGCACCCTGACAAGGGACTGCCAAAACAAGAAGAAATCAACAAAATAGAATGCCATTAACATGCCAAACTTCTTCCTTTTTTCATCTAAACTTGCTGCAAATAGTCAATAGCTTAAGTGGGCAACGGATGCAAAATTAGGGAATGAAAACACACATTCATAACAAATGAAAAGTTTAAAAACACTTATGTAACACACATGTACATCAAATGTAAATATGCAAGCATGTTTCATCTTAATCAACTAACCATTGATGAGTAATTGTTGAACATGAATTCAACCAATCCAGTTATTGAATCACATAATATTATCTTGATGATGGTGTATATCAAAATTTAGATAAATTCAACATTCATGAGTATGCAAAATAATATAATAATCAACATTAACTTATAATTTAAAAAATATATTTAAATTAAAAATAAGTGACAGATGAAGCATCAACTGTTTTTGTTTTTGTGACAACAAACTTTATAAACTTAATTTACTTTATAAGAACTGTGTGAGTATGCTAATAGTTACAATTGGTATGAGAAGATCGCCACCTATATATAAATGAATCACAAATGATAACAGGTGCTATAGTGTAAGTAATTTCATCTTTTTCATTTCATATTTACACTTACAATTGTTACTATTTAATAACAAGTGCGAGTTAATGATTTTGTGGGCTAATAAGGAAAGTAGGGAAAGAGATAACAAAGGAAAGTGGAAACAAAAGGATTAGATAACCACAAAACTTGTGCACTAACAATTTTGTTCTCTGTGACAACTCATAATCCTATCATTTTAGAATTGCTGTGATTCTGAGACAGCATTGTTAAGTCAATTAATAAGACACATCGGCCTCCTCCATATGTTCCTATATAGTTGGGTCCAGTATAAAATTAGAACACCATATTTTCTCCCTCTTCCAACTGAAAACCAAATTTTAAAGAAGCTTGTAATACCAAACTCAAATGTCTATTATCCCCAAAATAAAATCATCGCAATATGTATGCAAACAGGACTCTACGAGCAAGAGCAACCAGGAAAATAAGATAAGAGTGAAGCAGAGAGACAGAGATATTATAGATGATACACAAATCAACAGCACACTCAAGGCAATGGAAACATGTGAAATAACAATAAAGAAAAAATATAGCATAAAAAACACTGAAGCATTATCTCTATCGCCCTAGTTTTGGATGAGTTTTGTAGTTTTTCAAACCACAATTTAAAACTTATCTAACCTGAACCTCAATTGCAGCCTCGCGACCTATTGTCAGCATCTGAACAGTTCCACGTTCCTTTAAGCAATCACGGAATGAAGGTAAAAGGAGCTTTTTCCCCGCAAGAAAATCTGGCTCAAAGAGAAAAAAATCATAATTAAGGTATGAGAGACAGAAGCTACTTGAGCATCAGTCAGGTAGGACAGAGCCAAAGCGAAAGGAAACCATTTGATACAGCAACTTCACCATTACCACAGCAGCAAGTATCCCACGGAGACCGCTTTTTACATGCTGACAATTATGACTTAGAATGAAATATTTTGAATCATAAGTTGATAATGAAGGAAGAATGTGATAGGCATGCTAGCTATCGTGTGATGACTTACCCCTCAGATAATCCATGATAAAGGTATACAAATGCCGTCTTGTTAGTCCTCCGCCGGGTTCTTTCTCCAGCATTGCTCTAATAGATCCATGAAACATGACAAAAAGTGAGTGAATTTCCTTGAGAACTTTTCTTAATGCATCAACTCTCCATATAGGTTCTGAATCATTGCTTTTGTCGGCAACCTACAAGGAAACAAACTCATATCAAATGAATACACAATTCCAAGCATTGTGATTTGAGAATGAAAAGAAAGAGAGGAGAAACGGGAGAAGGAACCATGACTATCCAGATATCGGGTTCGGCCTCGTAGAAAACATGAGAATGTCTTTCTGCTTCGATGACGTCGCAGGCAGCCTCTGGCGAGAAGATTCTGGAATTGCAGAATGAATCAATTAGTAAAATAATTTGAGAGATAAGCAGGGTAACCTAACAAACAAACCTAGTGAAAGTGATGAGTCCTTCGCTGAGGCCAATGACGGAGAGTTGCTTTGAAAAGGGCAAACCGGCGGGGAAGAAGAAGAGAATCTTATCGAGCTCTTGGCCTTCGTGTTGGCCTCTCCGCAAATCAAATATGCATAATTCCATCGATTCCTTCGAATTTGAAGACACACTCATTGCTATTGCAATTCAATCTCCTCAATTTCTACCTTCCCTTACTTACCAGTCAACTAAACACCACATACATTATTATTTGATAGTTTGTGTAAATATTTATTCTTGACCTTACTTTTATCACAATGCCTCTGTTAGAGAGTTAGAAAATCTTGAAATTTAAATAAAAGAATATATAAAATTAAGTTATTTTTCATTTTCTTTTTAATACAATCAAACAAATTACATTCTTTTATGATAATTTTTTTTATTTCTCAAAAGTCTAAGTAAGTTGAATTCTGAATTATTATTTTTTCGTATCAATACAGGTTATACCAATATGGTACCCTTTTTTTATGCTAAACGTGGTATGATCCTAGAATATTTCAATTTGTACTTATAATTTGTGTTATTTACGAGAGGTCTAAAGGGATGCAGTTACTATTTGCTATGGTTCATTATGAATCTGATTGTCAAAGGTTGGTTTCTGCTTGGTGCATGAAGTCGAATGATGTAAATAATTACTCTGTTGGCATTCTTTAGGACTGTGCTGTTTTGCTTAGAGGCACGTCCTCTCATATTAGTCTTTTGTTAATAGACAAGCTAATAGAGTTCCGGATAGGTTAGTTAGATGGCGAATTTTAGAGTGTGAAAATGAAACTACTTCCACACCCAATGAAAGTTGCTGGAGAAAAAGAAGAAGCAATCGATTTAAAATAAGAAATTAGACAGTGGAGATCGGTTAAGCTATGATGGAATTGTTTACACCATAACATCACCCACACCATCATCACCGTAGCGCTTCCTCCTTGGATCCCTCCGTTCAACACCCTCGTCGCCTACGACCTCCGCTCCCACCACCGTCTCTTCCTTTCCTCCCTCTCCTCCGAAGAGATCGATGCTGCCAATGACGTCACCGTCGACCACCGCGGCAACGCCTTCATCACAAACTCTGGCGAAAACTTTATCTGGAAGGTCACCGCTGACAGAAAACGACAACACCACCCACTGAAACGGCACCGCCAAGAAACTCAAGCTCTCGCACGACATGCACACCATTTCCAAGGTCAAGATCCATGAGGAATTCTCCCACCACCACCGCCGCCGTCGTCCTCCAACAGAGAATACATCATGTCCGTTCGAGACCAAAGGAGAGAGAAGCTCGGAGGAAAGAGATGGTGTCGGAGAAAGAGGGGTGGTCGAAGACCAAAGAGAGAAGCTTGGAGGAGAGAGATGGTGTTGAAGAAGGAGGGGTGGTCGGAGACCAAAGGGAGAAGCTCAGAGGAGAAAGGGGTGGTCGAAGACCAAAGGCAACTCGGAGGAGAGAGAAAAAAAATCTCACATTTTTTTATTTTATCTGGTGTAAACACTTCCATGGTAACTTAATCGATCTTCACCGTGTGATTTTCTAATTTTAAACTTGGACGGACGCGATGCATTTTTATTTTTTTTTTCAGCAACTTTCCCACTGTGCCTAAGGAGTTTTTCTTACGCACCCTAATCGCCGTCTAATTAGATTCGCCTTTTTTGACACAAGATTGTGTTTGGATTGAGAATGTTCCTCCTTATTTCTTTGACATTGTTGATGATGTATTGTCTAAGGGCTCTTTTTTTATTATTATTAACATACACATCTCTACTTTCAAAAGATAAGAAGCGCACAAAATCACTTAGCTTCATATTTTTTTACTAAAAAATAATTATCTTATTTCACTAAAAATAAAAATCAAGTTCTCAACACAAAGAATTACATGATTGTAAGTATAAAGTCAAGATAAAACAGAGTCACCCTTACTAATTCATAAGCAACACCATTAGTTTATCCCTTAAACAAATCCTATATCAAAGGATTAATTATGGGCCAATTGTACTCCTAGATTCATCAACTAGGTAACCCAATCTGAGATAAATCGGCAAGACATTTACTAACTTTGTCAACTACGACCTTACAATCTACTACGAAAATAACATGTTGTAGACCCAAAGAGACTACAAACTGTAAGGCTGATAACAAACTCCATGCTTCTCCCTCGTGAATGTGTAAACATGGCTCCCTCCAAGTTGTCCCAGCCATAATGAATCTTCCAAGTTCATCATGAATGCACATCCCTACACCTGTTTGATTTTGCTGCTGGAAGAAGCTTGCGTCGACATTGCACTTAAGGTAACCGGATGTTGGAGGTGTAAATCGCTCCGCTTCTAATATATATCATTCATGAAATAGGGAAACTATTTTGCAATTTTTTAAGAAACTCAAGTCACCCCTTTCTGGAGTTTGATTGGTCATTTGAGTAACAAAATAATATTTTCATAGTAGCCAAAAGGGGTCAACACTATTTATAGGAAATTACATGAAGGTAGAACCATTGCTTTAATTCCAAAATGAGGCTATAAAGGGAGTTTCACGTTAATATTGAATTATTATGATTGGTGGACAAAATTCTAAGACGAATATGAATTTATGATGACTACCACAAAGCTAAAAAAGTGAAACTCTAACTAAGGTTATGGTCAATAGACTCTCACAAATATTTGTTTGATCCCCAAGTCTAGTAAACCAGAATTTGTTAATCAATTTCAGCCTATTTCTTTATGTAATGCCGCCTATAGGACTCTAACTAAGGTTATAGTCGATAGACTCAAGTCCATCATGCCCAGAATCATATCTCCTTTTCAGACTAGATTTATCCCTATCAGGTCTATTCATGAAAATGTCATCAGGAGATGCTCCATTCTATGAGAAGGATGAGGGGGAGGAAAGGATTCTTTGTTATAAAAGTTGATTTGGCCAAAGCATATATGATCGCATGAGCTGGAAATTTATCCATAATGTGTTAGTTGAAGTTGGTTTCCCTCCTAATTTGATTAATGTCATCATGAAGAGCAATGTGTTATGAAATGGTAACAGATCTCCTTTCTTTGCACCGGAAAGAGGACTAAGACAAGGGGACCCTTTGTCCCCTTATCTTTTGGTTCTTGCTCTGGACAAACTTTCACGCATTATTTCCAAGCGTGTTGATGATGGTTCCAAGATGCGGGCTGGAAGAGAGGGGCCTCTTGTCTCCCACTTGATGTCTGCTGATGACTTGCTTATATTTGGAGAAGCATCCATTTCCCAAATGCAAACTGTGACTGGAGTGTTGGAAGAATTTTGTAGCATGTCGGGCCAACAAGTTAGTGTGGAGTAGTCTAACATATTTTTTTCCAAAAATGTTAGTTCCCAGCTCAAAGCCACCTTCACTAATTTATTAGGATTCAAAGAGGCCACTTCATTGGGTAAATATTTGGGAGTACTTCTTTTAGGCAAAAATCCTAAAAGAGGAGACTTTTCTTATCTTTTGGAGAAGTGAATACCAAACTCGCGGGATGGAAAGCCTCTCCATTGTCCTTAGTTGGAAGAATCACCTTGGCCAAGACTGCTATCCAACCTATCCCTGCCTATCCTATGTTGATAATGATCATTCCTCAGAATATTATTGCAGAGATTCAAAAGGTACAAAAAGCCTTTATTTGGGGGACAATGCTGAGCACAAGAGGGTCCATGCTGTTAATTGGAAGATGATAATGATGCCCAAGCACAATGGGGGTACGGCTATGTGTAGTCTCTTTGAGATGAACACAGCTTGCATCATGAAGTTGGGTTGGGAAATGGGGAGAATAATCTGTGGACTAATGTGCTAAAAGGAAAATACTCCAGAAGATTTAATGTTGCCCAGGCTATGGATTACAAAGGAACTGACTCCCCTTTGTGGATAGATATTGTGAAGCATTCAGCTCCTCTGGTTAAAGAAGAGTGGTGGGTCATTGGGAATGGGGAGAAGGTTAATGCTTTGAATGATAAATGGTTAGATGAGAATACTAAAGTTGCAGACTTTATTACTGACATTCCTGATCAGTTCCAGAATTTAACTGTCAGTGATTTGACCACTAGTTGTGGCCAATGAAATTTATATACATTGAACCTTTTTCTGCCTCATGATCTTATTCAGCGTATTAGAGCCATTATGCCTCAGTCTCAGATAGCAGGGGAAGATATTAGGATGTGGACTATTGATATAGGCTAGGAAAATTTTCCATTTCCCGTGCTTATAAGCGACTTAATAGTTTCCACCAGCTTAACTGCAGCCAAGTGTGGCAGAGGATTTGGAAGTTGAAAGTCCCTCAAAGGATGAAAGTGTTTCTGTGGCAGACTAATCATGGTCGTCTTTCCACTCATAAACGTGTGGCTTCTTGGGGGGTATTGGCTCTCCTTATTGTAGTGATTGTCAAAATGTAGAAGAGTCTATTCTCCATGTTCTTAGAGACTGTTCATTAGCAACGAATGTTTGGATGATGGGGCCCACTTCTTTGGGCTAAATCTTTCTGAATGGATAGCTTGGAATCTTAATGCTACTTAAAAGTCAGAGCAAGGTTTAAATTGGCCTGATCTTTGGGCTACCTCTTGTTATTTTTTGTGGTTTTGGAGAAACAAAAAGGAGCAAGACCCTCATTTTATTAGGCCCTTTCAGGCTGGTGGAAGTTATTAAAGGTCACACCATGACTTATTTCTCTTCTTATGGAAATCAACAGATTATTTCGGGGGAAGCCGTATCATCAAATCCAAGTGAAATGGAGAGGATGGATGAGTCTCAATACTGATGGCTCAGTAAAAGGTGTTGCTAGTCCGGCGGGGTGTGGAGCTTTAATTAGAGATCACCAGGGTCGTTGGGTGTGTGGTCTTGCTTATAAGATTGGTATCATGTCCCCCTATATTGCTGAGTTGTGGGGTGTGTGCCAGGGGTTGATTATGGCTCGGGAAAGAAATGTTCACTGACTTGAACTGCAAATTGGCTTTAGATCTTGCTGAGGATTTTACTCTTTTTGAGCAGGCTCCTCTCTTGTTGTCTGATGGTTTGGGAGTTAATCTCCCTTGGTTTGTTTCGGTGTAGTTGCTTCCTTTTTCGGGCATTTTAGCCCCATCTAGTAAAAAAAAAGTGAAACTCACAATCAAAGTATGGTATTTTATTTTATTGAAAAAAAGGACAAAGAAGAATAAAGAGAATTATACTTTTTTTTAATCAGCAAATAAAATAATATATATATAAAACACAAAATAACATTGTAGTTCCCTTTACTATGTGTCAGGTAAAAAATGGTCATAAAATATTTATGTTAGGCCACATAAATATGAAATAACCACCAACAAGGTAGTATACCAGTCCCAAAAAATCACAATCAATGCCCCCAACTTTTCCTAACCAAGCCCACCAACCATGTTCTGCACATAGACCAATAAGCGCACCCACATAAATGCATTCTAAACACCCTATCAAAAGTCACCAACCCGAGACCGAGGCTGATTAACGAGAAGCACAATCCCATGGTAGCTGCCATTGCTGACACCAAGAATGTCCCCTGCATGCAGACCCATAGGTATAGTCATTCACACAATATAAGAGCTCCACGTTACCTTTCCATCTTGACTGCTAGACTTACTTTGGGATTAATCTGCCACTGTGCATATTACCCTGCTAAATTCTTAAGCCAGAACCAGGTAAAGAATCTAATATCTTGGACTGTCTTCTCTAAAACAAAATGTCCATCCCTGAACAAACATTGGTTATGAAGCTTCCAGATATTGATATTCCATGTGATAGATGCCCACAAAATCAGTCTTATCTCGCATTTGACGTGTACCTGGAAGGATAGTGCTCTCATCCAAATACTTCCCGCAAGAGCTCCAAATTTGATGGCTATAGGAACAATTGGATATGAAAAAGATGCACTGGAGTAATAAATATGAAATTATGTTTCGGATAAAAAAAAATGGACAAGTTTTGAAAACTCGGGATATGCAAGAGAACTAAATCGAAAATTACAAACTCTGATGTCAATAGCAGGAAATGCAAGAGGTAATATTTTATCAATTGACGTTACTTTAGAGTTACAACTTATTATCAGGTTTATAATTACTACCACCTTGGTTGATTCGCTTACATTTTGAAATCAATTTCACTCCCAATTCCTAACTACTAAAGACAACTCAAGTAATCCACTTATATTGAGATTTTTTTTACAATAGTACAAGATACGTTAGCATCCTTGCTCAATATCTAGTTGTTGAGATCTACAACAGAAGATGGGTTTGGCTAGCGTAGAGCAGTTTGTAATTGGTCCACCGGAGAGGTCTGCCATCACCACCGACAACGATCTCAGCTTCTCAACAATACCACCAACAAGTCGAAGAAATAACTTGGAAAAAACAAATTGAAAATCCTTTCGTCATCTCCTCCGAACCCTTTGCCAGCAACTTCACGCACAGTTCCCAGTATAGTGGAAGGCGAAGTGGAGGAGGACATCGGCGCCTGGAGATGCAGTGACATCAATGGGAAGAAGATGAAGTGGCCGTCATTGTTATCTTGCTTATAGAGACGGAAGAGATGAAAGAGAGAGTATTCACATTAAAACCATAAAAAAGTTTAATTGATTGTTAATTACTGTATTTAATTATTTTAAATTTTAATTTTAATAATTAATAATAAAAAATACTATAAGCAGTCACCTTAACCTCCTATTATAGGTAAAACTAATTGATCCACCGATACACAAAAGATAGCAAGTTAGCAAAACCTTCATGCACAAACTTAAAGCTCCTTTTTCAAGTTGCCTGCATTTCTTGGGAAGTACTAACATTATGATACTTCTTGAACCCTTATTTTCGCAGTTGATAACCCCACAAACCCGACTAATTGAAGTTAAAGGGAACTAAATTTCAACTTTGGTGGATATGGGTCTAATAAGAGATCCCTTATGGGATGAAACCAACCAAGGTCGAAAGGGATAATATAGAGGGAAAAAAAGGTGTAGCCATTTCAATTATTTTGGTAAAATGTTTACGTTAGTTAGACAATGTTCTTCATTAAGCTAAACAATTGTATCTTAGTTGAGCATTATTCCTAATTAGTAGGGGAAGTCACTAGTAGAGTATAAAGTACCATTGTTTGTTAAGTGGACAATATGAGTAAAAGTTAAGACGAAAAAGACATTAGAATTAATCATTTGATTATTATGGCACTATTGAGCAATGAAATATTGAAAACTTATAACCATGAGGGTTTAACTCGAGGATGAAAAGTGATTCACTTTATACAGCCTTTACCATGCATATAACAAAAAAAAAGAGAAATAATAAATGTAGAAGAATAAAACGACGAATCAGTAGAAAGTATGTGAAAAAATACTATAATTTGGATGGTTATAAATATGGGGATTTTCTTTTTATATCGGCATAAATTCTTCTACATCCAATACTTTTTTAAATATTTTAAAATTACTCAGGTTAACTTATTCTTCTTCCTTTGTTCTTTCATTATTTTTTTCATACACCATTCATTTTCGTTTCCTTCTTCCTTATTATAGCTGGTTTGGTCGAAGTACATTGTTACATTGATTCGTTGGTAATTCATGGTTGTTGTGATGGTTGGTGTTGCACATAACAACGGATGTATGCTTTTTTTTCCTATAACTTATATGCTAATAAGCATATAAATTTATAATCAGTAAGAATCATACGAATTATCAATTCATATAATCTAATTTTTTTTTAAAAATTAAAAATATTTTTAATATATTTTTTAATAAATTTAGTTATATTTTTTTATAATATTTGTGTAAATATTACTACATTAACTATATTTCTATTTTTTGCCTTATTTGACCATCCTATGACAATTGTTTTTTTTTCCATGGTGTTGTAACATGAAATATAAGGTGAACTAGGATTTGGGTTGTATGGAAATTTATTTAGATACTACATAGATTTATATCTTTATATATAGACAAAGATGGATCCAGACAAATATTAAAGGGGTCGTACTTATGTGTAAAACTAGAGATAAATTATATAAACACTAACTTAATTAACACTATATTTTCATATATCGACATACTTATGTAATGTAAAAGATTTTAAAGTAAATGTCAACATGGAAGTTGTTTAAAATAAATAGATTTGTTTATAAATAATTATAATTATGTATGGTGTCGTTAGGAGTCATTAGTTTGTCATTGAAATTTTTTAATGTTTTGTTAAGATGGACGAAGACCAGTGAATATATGATAACATAACCTCTGAAAAAGTTAATATGAATAAAGACAATGGAGAGAAACCTCGTGTGTTTGAAAATATTGATTGTTCTAATGCCTTCAATACTTTTAAGTATTGATATGATTTTGTATTTTGTTAAAGTAAGTAAATAAATATCCCTTAAAGACTAAACATGTATTATCCCTTTTGTAGGTGTTTGCTACCTGCGATGTCGTTTTGCATTGGGCTCACTTTATTGCGTATGATATTGATTTTGTGGCGGTGATAATGAGGTCAGACATAGATACTAGAAATAGAGGAAGAAGCTCAAATGTTTTAATTGGTTGTGAAAGGAGTGAAAAATATAAGACATACAAGAAAGATTTAGTACGAACAGTTACTGACAGTAGAAAATGTGAGTGTCCCAAGCTATGAGCGAAATCAATTTTAAGAGGTGAATGGTTAATGATGAAGTTAATATGCATACTGTTCTTTTATAAGAGGCAGAAACAGTGAAATGCAACAACTAATGAAGCTTCTTAAACACGATCAGTATATTCATTAGCATAAAATGAAGGATGAAGATGTCGTGCATGATATATTTTGGAGTCATCCTCATGCAGTGAAATTAACCAATGCCTATAATTTGGTATTTCTCATAGATAGTACTTACAAAATAAATGATATAGACTACTTTCACTTGACATTGTTTGTGTGACACCAACTAGGATGGCATTTTTAGCTTCATCTGCCTATTTGGTGGGATAGCGTATAAACAATGTTGTTTGGGTTCTGGAACAGTTTCGAGGTATTTTTCTGAGACATGATGCAATCCCTAAAGTTATTGCTACCGACAGAGAGATTCAACATTGATGAATACAGTGAAAACTGTTTTTCCTAAGACAACCAACTTGTTGTGCCTGTTTCACATTGATAAAAATGTGAAGGCAAAATGTAAGACTCTTGTGGGTCAAAAAAATGCATGAGATTATATCATGGAAGCATGTGAGAGTTTAGTGGATTACCCTTTTAAGCAAGAGTTTGATGATTGCCTTATGAAATTTGAAATTGTTTACTCACCATGACCAATGTTTGTTGACTATGTCAAACAAACAAACATAGTTGATTCCCCATAAGCAAAGATTTGTTAAAGTTTGGATGAATAAGGTGATGCATCTAAGAAACACAACAATTAACATGTATGAAAATTTTAAATATGTATTGGTTTTAATAACCTCATGAATAGCCTCCACATTGGTTGAGGTCACGAAATGCGTTCAAGAATACTATACTGATGTGTCTGACACTCTTGTTAGCAAAGAGTTTGCAACCTACTAAATTCAATAAATATGCTCGAGCTGCTAGGATCCATTGTCTTGCGTCACATTTGTTACGATAAATGTCTTGCAACCAGGTTAGGCGAACATACGCCCCTCTGTATTGCTCAGTCTCATTTTTTGCTTCTTGTGTAATGACTTCAAGCGACTCAACTAACAAGTCCACCGCTTCGTCTACATCAATAGGATCAAAAGGTATAGAAGGCAATTGTAATGAGCAGATGCAATAAGGATGCCACATCATCAAGGGTTATAGCGAGCTCACCTGTCGGTATATAAAAACTATTAGTTTCCTTGTGTCACTTCTCCGCAAAAGCATATAAAAGTCCTTTGTCACCTATCTCCAACGAACATGTAATTAGAGAACTTAATCATGTAGCAGTCATTGTGCCTTCAATCTCAGGTGCAGACCTTCCAAATTTCTTTCCTTTCCTCCCATGAGAGACCAACTTCAACTCAATACATTCTTGCAAATAATTAAAATTAATTACTTCAAGTAAAATGATAAATAATTATTGAAATATGATATAATTAAACAAATAACTACCTCTCCTGCCCAAACCCTGGTTGCCACATGATCAGCATATGACGTTAACACTGATGTATCATGGAATCTGCCTGAAAAACCCTCTGTATCAGCACTGATATGATCCGTAACTGGCTCCTGAGGTAGCTCATGAACCTCATCAGTAACATGATCTACATGGTCAACATCCTCAGCAACAACTGTAATTGTCCGTTGTCTACGTGCAGATGTTGTCGACCTTCGACGCTGAGGGGCTTCTTCCGCGTCACCACTAACCTGTCTACCTAAGGCTTTTCCTAAAACTCTTCCTAAAGTCCAACGCGATCCTCTAGTTCTAATCATAATCTACAAATTTAAACCGTAATAACAATTAATGTCATAATTCAAATAATAGTTGAGTTTCATATTTCATAACAAAAATGTTTTCGTTCTATTAATAAAAAAATTAAATTAACATTAAATGATTAATCTAGCAAACTAAAATATATCATCAAAATTAAACTACAATTTAATTTAAATATTTCATAAATAATTATTTTAATACTTTTATATATTCATAAATACTTTACATCACTAATTCTAGCAAACTAAAATATATGATCAAAATCAAAGTATAATTTTATTTTTTATTTCTAATAAATGACTACTTCATTATTTTACAAGTAACTATTTTAATACTTTTAAATATTTATAAATAAATGAAGAAATTCATTTTTTATTTTTTATACTTTCAAACACTATTTATATAAATATTTAATACTATTAATGTAATAATATTTATATAAGTATGTTAATAAAAAAAACATTTTTCATATACAATACTATCATTTCTTGTTTAACTAAATTCTAAAATATATACATTATAAAAATTGGAATTTTTGTTATTTAACAGTTTTATACATAACTATTTAAATATAAAAATTAATTAAAATAGTTATTTAAAAAATAATGAAATAACGAAAAAAAATTATACATTCATTTTAAATAAACAAAATTCATAAATAAATTATTTATTAAATAAAAAATTATTAAAAATCAACTTAAATAAACAAATATAGTTAATTTAATAAATAAATATTTAAAATAAACAACAAAAGTTATTTACAAAATAATTAAATAACGACAAAATTTTAAAATTAATTTTTAAATAAAGAAATTAATTAAATTAATAATTTATTAAATAAAAAATAAAAAATACATATTGACAACAACGACACCACCAACAACAATGGTAAAGATAAAAGGAGGGATGAACGAAAGGATAAACGAAGGGTACTCACGACAATGGAGGAATAAGGATAAAGAAACACAAGCGAAGAGATGGATGTAAGGAGGAGAGCTGTATTTCAATTTTAAATGAAAGATAATTCACCAATTCATCTTAATTGATGGGTGTGAAAAAAATTCTTCCACGAAGAGAATAAGTCATAAAGATGTAACTTCATATTCTTTTTCGATTAGGAGTTGGGCTTAACCCCAATCCATATCACGTATACCTTTATACGCCTAAAGTGTTGGATTAGTTCAAAATTACAAGGTCGCCATTAGTAACAAAATCTTTAATATATATTCGTAAAAAATAAATAACACCTAAAATCCTTAATCAAGAGTAAAGTTCTTACATTGTTAAACTAAAACAATATATGATTGCCCACCAGAGACCTCAGACCTTGTAACAAGGAATCTAGTTCGCCTTTGACTCCTATGTCTATATTATCAACAGTGTTATAATATTAAACATGTACATTTTTAATACAGTAGAATTAATTCTTATTAACTTGAGTGTCATAGTCACTTTCTCAACTACTGACCCTTTTTTATGGCATCTTAACAGCATCGAAACATAGTTAAGATCTCGAACTTCAATCTATTTGGAGCACGTTAGATTCGACATTCATTAGAAATTCAATCCTAACCAACCATCCAACTTAAACACTAGAATAATCTTATTCCAAACATATCATCCCACTCCATCATAGAGAGATCGACCATGCATCACTTCAAACGTTTGTTTTTAATTCAACTGTCGTCTCATTCCTAAGAAGTTTCTACTAACACTTGTCAAAGGAGGAAAATAAAGTAGTTATTTGCTCAAATTAAATTAATATATGTATACGTACTTATTAACTAAGCTATTTTAACGGTGTCATTGCATAAAAGTCTTTTTATATTAACAGCGAGGTGCGTTCCATTAAAAAAAAGAAGAAATAAATTCGAATCTTATGACTTCGTATGTGGATTTGTCCATACAGCCGAATGCAATGGTTCAAAGTAAAGTAAATCAAAATATTTATTTAATCACACTTGATTTACTACATAGATAAACATATAAAATCATGTTATTTTATCCCACCGAAGTTTCGCATCTTCCATCTTCAACTAAATGTTTGCACCTCTCTCTCTCTCTTTTTACAGCAAATGTTTGCACCTCTAATATTTAAAGTCTTCATAAAAAAAAAAAAAGTCTCCTTATAAAGTCAACGTATACAAGTATTTTTTAACCAGTTATGAATTCCCAGATTATTCGAAAACGTGTACAATTTTTTTTTTAACCAGTTATGAATTCCTAGATTATTGGGAAACATATACAATTTTTTTAAAACCAGTTATGAATTCCCAGATTATTCGAAAAAGGCATTTATAACAACGTTATTTTTAACAATTTTTTGGCATTTGCTAAGAGTTTTTTTTTTTTGTTTGGAAGGAAATTGCTCTAAGAGTTGCTGTCAAGGAAAACATTTGTTTATACTTCTCACATCCTATACTGTTATTTTTTTGTATGTATAATCTTTTCATGTAAAAGGTGTTAAACCACAGCAGATTGGCTGATTAAGCCATTTTTAAGATCGAAATTGAGTTAAATTACAAATAAACAAACTATTAGGTACGTCTACTAGGTATTTATAGGCTCCGTATTGAGTGGGTCAACCAACTAGGACGAATTATATATGTTTTGCTTCCTCAAATTATTAATATCAATATGTGAAGATTTTGTTATTATGATTCATGAATCTATTCTACTTATGTTCAACCTTAACAAATATCAAATAAAAGCGTTTTAAAAAAAATAAATATTAACTTACTTCAAAGAAAATAAAAATAATTTTCTTCATAAACTATCTTAATTATTCCATAGCAATTTACTAATTAATAAAATAATTATAATTAACCTAACAAATTAGCTTCATCCACATTAAGCTAACTTCCAAACGCATAGATAAATTACAAAGAAACTTTTTTAATTAAAGATGAATTAAAAGTGATAAAGAGTGTTGAATGTGAAAAGTCCCTTCCCGTGAGCGCTTTTATGAGTTGGAGCTACCACTTAGAAATAATTATAATACTTTTATTTCGTAGTATTTTAAAAAATAAATAAGGAATTTATTAGGGATTCCGAGAATTTCGGTTAAATTGGCGGGAAATGGGTGGGAGGCAGCTAGCGACTTTATTTGGGGTTTCCACCCTTTTCTCCTTCTTGGGTCCCACCTCACATTCACTCTCAACCAATCTCCACCGTCCGATCACATTCCAATCCAACGGCACAACCGCGCTCCGCTTCCCGCCGATTGTACGGCACCACTTCTTTGCAGAAAAGGAAACGATTTCGTTTCCATTTTCACTTTTTATTATTTATTTATTTTTAATTGTATTATCTCTCTCTCTTTTTTTAGTTATAAAAACCACAGTACCCTTTTTCCTTATTATTTCAATCCGTTCACATTCACAGAAGAGAGAGAGAGAGAAAAAAAAAAAAAAGTCTCTGTTTCTTCACTTGCTCACAAGCCGCAACTGCTACTGTGTACCCAATCTGAGCCCAACGAGATGGTAAGCGAATCATAAATTCTATGCTCTTTGGACTCTGGGTTATCATAAAGTTTTGATTTTTCTCTGTGATTCCTTTTGATTTGCGTGCAATTAATTTCTTGATCGTTGAAGCTAGCTCATTTTCTTTGTATTTTGGATGCGTTTGTTTGATTCTTGGTGGTTCTGTTTGGTATTAGCTAATTTTGATCGTTAGGGTAATCTATCTTCCTATCATAAATTTGGTGTCAGTTTGCGTCAAATTTGAAAATTGTGACTTTAGATTAGGTTAGTTTATCACTGTGTCTTAAATATTGTGATTTGGGTAGGGTTGGATTTCTCGGAGCTGCTAACTTGTTGAGGAACTGTGTTTTGCTTTTGAAGGGTTCTTGAATTCCTTTTTTTGCAATGGGTTTTGCAGGGGGGGCAGAATCTTTCCCCAAAGGAAAGGAGTAGAGATTGGATTGGAGTTCTTATGAACAGCAGCTTTGGTTATTGTACTTATCACCATGATCTTCGATCTAATGAGATGAATGTGTTCTGCGTGGACTGTGCACTTAGGATGTGTAGGCACTGTAAGGAAGCTCATTCCCTACATAGAAGGTTTCAGATTTACAAATATTCCTACCAGGATGTCTTCCGCCATGCCGAGCTGCAGAAGTATTTTGATTGCTCCAAAATTCAGGTCCTCATTTCTTTGTCACAAGATAGTAATGATTTCATAGTTAGGGTTTCTTGATTGATTTTCTAGATGACTTTGATCAATTCAATTTCTTCATCATATTAATCTTGTTCTTTTTTGCTATACTGTGCTTGACTTGTCTTCCTCAGATATGATAGGATAACCTTTAATTATCTGATGGAAATTACATGCAGATTTTAAATTTTCAAATGAATGATGATGACATGATGTAGCTCGAGTAGTTCTTTTTTAGTGGATGTAGGCATTGATGTTGTCATACTTACTGGATTTACTACTATGACTAAGTCTAGAAATCCTTTATCAGCTTTAACCAATGAATGATATAGGCATTAAACTTGTTGTAAAACTTTTTTATAACTGAACCTCATTGCTTATTTGGTATATCTGACTCATTAAATATAACTATCTCCTCTTAATAGCAAACTCTGAACTTAATTTTCTAACTGAAAATTGATTGGTGAATGTAATTTTCTGCTTACAATGGTGATGCAATATGCAGACTTACATATCCAATAATGAAAGGATTGTGCATCTCAAACCTCGGCCTTCAATCACCAAATCTAAGTCTGCTGATCTAAGTCCCGACTCTAAATACAAAGAGACCGGCATAGCAACAAGACCAAAGTCAGGGGGCACGTGTGAAGAATGTGGAAAACACTTACAAGATGAGCGTAATCGCTTCTGCTCCATTACATGCAAGGTAACAGCCATGTTCCGATTTAATGTTTATATTTTGTGGTCTACATGTATATCATTTGTTGACTCAAGTCATGTGCAATTGTTAGATCTCAGTGCATCCAGTGGAGACCCAATACCAAGGTCAAAATCAATGTTCACCAAACCACCAAAGTGCTAGAGGCATCATCAATCCAAAACCTGAAGGCATTGACTTTACAATGAATGATAACCATAATTCAGAACCGGAGTCATCTATCTCTGAAGCTGAGCCATATGGGTGGGTTGAAGTTGTGAATTTCAGAAAGCGTCCAAGGAAAAGTATCCCTCAGAGGCCTGTCTTTGTTTTCACGTCTTAGAATAAGATACACTACTCTAATGGTTTTCTTCATTTTTTTTTTTTGACTTTACATTTCTTGAACATTTGAGGGAAGCTCAACCCCGTTATGCCCCATATTGGGATTTAAGTATATATAACTTGGGAGTTTGAGATTCAGTTGCTATTAGCAAAGTAACTAGCCGAGCTTGTATAGCACAAGGACAAAGGTAATGCTACTAACACACTTCCGACACTACTACTACTTAATATCTGTATAGTTTTCAGCATCTTACTGTACTCCCTTCGCCCCACATCTAATATCTATTAATGTTTGAGGTTAATGTATGCATATTAAAAAAATTGTTATGGATAATAAGTTTATCTTCAGCATCTTACTGTACTCCCTTCGCCCCATATCTAATATCCATTAATTTATACATATTATAAGAAATAAATTTTAAAAAATTGTCAAGTATAATAAGTGTAAATTATTATACAAATTTATTTAAAAGACATCTTAAAGATGATTTCTGATGGCATGAAAATAACTTGTCAATCCATACCAACTAAACTCAATTGCATTACAAAACTTCAATTTCGTTTTTCCAACTCGTGCTTTCATAGGGTGGTGTGCTTTTGGGGTACTTGACTTAACTACTTTGAATAGCTATATGTAGTTGAAAAAAATATTAATTAGTTGTATTTTTAAAACTTAAATAGTTTTGAAAAATAAAATAAAAACATCAATAGATATGAATTAGATGGAGACTAGCTTTTGCTTTTGCGAAAGAGGTCTTATGGCCAAGGGAGGACCATGTTTATTTCACATAGCATACTTTTCGGCTGTTACAGAGGTCTTATGGCCAAATGACTCTTTTAGCAAAACTTTGATATGGAAATTAAAATTTCCATTTCTTTGATTAGCAGGGTATTCATAGTATAGTATTATGACGTATATTATTATTTTCTGTCCTTCATGCCTCTTTAAGTGATGGGATGTTGTGTCTACATGTGTAATATTAATTAATAATTGATTCAACATAAATTTTAATTGTTATAGTTTACTTATTTTTAATTGTTGTAATCCCCCGGGTCCCCAAGTCTCTGGCTCCATATTATTAAGATTTTGCTTCTTTCGGCACTAATAAAGTAAATATATTAGGAAATAAAATTCTAAAAAGCAAAGCTGAAATTAGTAGCAATGATAAGCATGAAAATATGGTTTAAACCTTGATTATTTATATAATCAGGCATGTCCCCCACAAAGGACGTCAAAACTCATAAGGTTGTTAAGCTAATAGGGTGGCAAAGATTTGGTGTCCCCGAGACAAACTAAAATCATTAACAATGGAAAATTGAGAATTAAATTCAGCCGATAAACTTTCAAGTTTGAGCATCCGGAAGAAGCTTTTACTTAATTGAGAGAAGTGAAACTCTTTCAAGTGTTTTTCTTTTTGCTTTTATAAAGAGACTCTAATTTGTATGCAAATATATTAAAAGAATCTAGGCTTAATAGAATGTGTATTGTTGTAAATTTTCTGATATAATCCTTAATTTTTACGGATAAAAACAAATCTATTCAAGGATAATTTTTTTTTATAATGATTACTGATAACAAATCATTGTTAATAAGACAAAGGGATTTAGGAAGAAAAGAACGAGACAAAACTGACTATAGAGTTTTCAAATTCATTTCATCCGTTTAGAGTATTAAATAAAGTGAGAGAAATGAATAGAGGTGAGACCCACGTGTATAGACTATCCATCCAAAAGTGGGTGGAAATGTGAAGGAAGGAGTGCTATTTTTTTGTTAACTGATCAAATTTTCAATATTTTTATTTTTATACACTTTTTTTTCTTTTCACTTTCTATTTAACTAAATAAGAAAAAAGAAAAGTTATAATTTTCTTTTCTTTCGTTTTGTCCTTTACTAAACAAGGTAAACATTCGTTTCAATTTTTACTCTTTTCTTTTATTTCCTTTCTTTTCTAAATCAAACATATCCTATAGTTATTATAAAATTTAATAAATTTATCATACATAATAATTTATAATTAAATGAAAGTATAAACATCCTTAAAATTATCGATATATATATTATTTACACATAAAAATGTTATTTTTTAAAAATATTTTTATAAAAAATAGTAAAAATTAAAATTAATATTGTTAAAAATAAGAATTAATGTGAAAATAAAATTATTTTTGTAATTGCTAGTTAAAAAAATTCCTTTTCTCAAATCAAGAGTGTATTGATCATTTATTCAATTTAAAATATATTATGATGTTAATTTATTAAAGTTAAAAAATATCTACAAGTTTATCTATTCACTTTAAAAGAATTTTTAACTTGGTTTAAAAGCTGCATGTAAATACAATTTAAAATGCTTAGTTTGAAAGCGATCTAAATTGAGGTGCCCCGGCCCCCACCGACCTTTATCTTGTTTGCATGAATTGAGGACAACTAGATTTCGTACACAAAGCTGTTGCTTTCAAATATTGATTAATTTGAATGCTGCTTTAAATTGGGTGGATGGGAAAAAGGGAGAAAATGTTTGATGACAATGGGCTGTTTTCTGAAACATTCAGAAGCCCTGACATTCATTTTATTTCTGCTTTTGTTTTTGTTATGTTAGGTGTCACGCCTCTCTCTATTTCCAAATTTATGCTATTATTAACAAAGAAAATTAAAAAGCATGGTCTAAAAGACAAGTGGAAAACATCTAGAGCATGGTTTTTGTATTAAATTAATTTAATTAACAGTGTTGGTATGCAACTTTTTGCACGATCTGTGGGTCAAAGTGGTATGGCTTCAGTTTCCCAGTATGTCCAAGATGAATTGAAAGCTTTGTCGGAGAATACCATCCAGGGCCTGCTTCATTTTTAGTTTTTACCGAAAAGGTTTTTTAATATTTGTTTTTTCTATTACTAATTAAAATTTATTAAAAATATAAGATTATTTAAATCTCACTTCCTAATTAATAAGTTCCCACTTTATTATTTTGTTACTTCTATGATTGAAGTAGTTTTACTTGTGGTGCAAAGATTGAAGATTTCATTAAAAATGCATAGTGGTCAAAGTACAAATGTGAGGACATCCGCACTCTTAATTGTAGGAAAATTAGTGTTATAATAACTCAACTGTTGAAAGGGTTGAAAAGAAAGACTTTACGAAGAAATGACATTATTAGAGGAATTCCGATTTCACTATCTGTGGTTGATGTGATCATGATAAAGAAAAGAATACAAATATAATCAACATCAACATATCTTATAATAAGATAGACAATCAACTAAATCAACTCATGAGGCTTGATTCGACTACATATAATTCGACTCATGCATTAGCTTGATATTATTTTCATTTCATGTATTTGATTATTTAATTAATTTCATGTTATTTTTTATTTTATGAAATAAATAAATAAAAAATAATTATAATTTAAATCAAATCAAGCTATCAAATTGAATTGAGTTGCTTTGTAAGCTTAAATACAATCGAGTTTGAATTTAAAAAGAAAGTTCATCAAACTCCAATCAAGCCAGCGTCTTTTCTTTTTTGTCCTTATAAATTCATTTTTCTAAAAAAAAAAATCTTTCCAACAATATCATATATTATTCCTTAACAAATCTAAGGAGGTTAACTCAATTGGTAAAGTAGAATGCGTAAATTATTTTAAATTTCTATCACGATTTTTTATTTTTATGGATAAAAAAACATTATTGATCAATAAAGTATTCCAATATCACAAAACATTAAAGATGGAATAAAATTAACAATAATAACAAACTTATATTTTCCTTTTCGATCAATTGGTTTTGGTAGGCCAACAAATTTAAAAAAGATGGGGTGGGTGACCTTCTTTGGTCTGAGTTTGGATAGCTACGAGATACAATTGTTTAGCTCAACTGAGTTGGCAGATTGATCGTATAATTATTGTTATATTATATTATGTTATTGTTATTACTATTATTATTATTATTATTATTATTATTATTATTATTATTTTACTGGAAAAAAGTTACAATTTGGAAAACACAATGGGCTTTTGTATTCAGTTGATTAGCGCTTGCGTAAAAAATGGCGAGTCTCTAAAATAATTTCTCTAGCATAATACTCTTATTTTTGCGAGTAAATCTATCACTAAAGTATGCATTGAATTCAGCCAGAAAAATGACGGACCAAGTCATTCTTGCTGCGACGATTCCATCCCATGCATGCATGGGTCATTTAAACTTAAGTATAGGACAGGGATAGATACACGAGCACTAGAAACATTATGGAAATTGATCTCACAATATGGATTAAACTGATATCACTCTACATCCCCCTCAAGGGAAAACAGGGCAATAGATCCAAATAAATCGAGTTTTTTCTGCCCAAGTTCCAAATAAATTGATGACTATTGAAAATTCTGCAGCTACTTGTGGATTGTAAATAGTGTTTCCCGACACAAACGATATTTCCTCTTTTCTTTTTTGGAAAGAAAAATCTCCAACAAGGAAAAAGATGCAAGAAAGCTTGCTAAGCTGGGTACAGCAATGAAAACACAGCTCCAGTTCGGTTTATTCATTCTCCCACAGTCAAACCAAACCCAAATTTGTAGTCCTTTTTCCTGTGGTCAAGCTGCAATTAATACATACGAAAACCATGTCAGGGCAAAAATGCAAAAGCCGATCAAAACCTAACTCAACATCCCCCACCAAACTAGATTTTCATCCCTACTCAAATAAAAAGAGCAGTGGAAAAGCAAAAAGAAAAATGCCTGACCTCTGCAGAAAGAATAAAATTCAGACCCATATTTAACCGCTCCTCCAAAAAAGCAGCGACACAGCCATTGGAATCAATCTTTCCCCTAAGGCGGCACTACAGTAACCAAGATAAGATGTGCATCATTATTATCAAAGTTCAGAAGCAGGATTTTAAATGGCTATGCATTCGCTAATCCAAAATAACCACATAGTAATCCACATGACTTCTTGTAATGAACACATGTTTTACTTTGTGATCCTAATCGCCTTCAACGAGGGGAGAGCATCCACACTTTTTTTCTTTCAATTTCTTATCCCTTCCGATTGAAGGTAATCAGGGGTAGGTCAGTTAATTTTTCAGCATATTCTCAAAATTCAGCTCATCTTTTTCCTTTCCTTGTAACATAAAATAGTACTAAATCCCCATTACCATGAAAAAAATACGCAAAAAACTTTGGGCTCATTAAAATAGCCCAAGGATAAACACGCTGTTCCTCAGTTCTTCCAAAGAAAAAGCTATTTTGCATATCGTCAAAATATTTGTATCAATTGAAATTTGAAAAATTAGCTGTTCTAAACACCACACGTGTACTAGAAAACATTAATAGTTCAAGACTGTAGCTATTTCTCTAATTTTCACCCATAGCAGACACCCAAAAATGCAGGTCCATGTTACCAGATAAAAATTTATAATGCAAAATTGTTGATCAGTTCAAAACCAGTAAATTAATTCCGAAGACAAGATTTAAGGAATATTCAAACACTAAAGAAGGTATGGATTTGGCTCTATAGTACATATTTAAAGATGAGAAAAAGTAAGGACTAAAGATAGTATCAAAAGATGAGTAAAATTATGATGTGGCAAGTTACACATTTAGTGCACTACCTACTGCTACTGGCCACCTGTTCCAGTGGTATTTTTGTCTCCCGTCCATTGGTGAATGAAGTGAGCATACATTAAGTTTGGAAGTTTTGATGGTATTAATATGTCTGAAATTAAATAGAGGTGAACAACGAGAGATGTGAAACTTGAAAAGGTATCTAGATGTGATGCAGGGGTTGATAATTGTCATTTATTCCTCCCAATGCACTGATATAGATGAACAAGAAAGCATTATTATAACCAATGGACAAAAAGGACAGAAATATATGCCTAACTGGTCCACATTCCTGTCGTATTAGTTCCAAATTCCAATGCATGATTGAATTCCTGAAAGAAAGAGAAAACTACCTGTCTAAGGATGTAGTCATAACCAAAGCTAGCTGTGACATCTCTTGACAAGTAGTTGCACATAAACTCAGATGCTAGAGAAACCTGAAAGGAACATTTTGTATAAGAAATAAAAAGTTCAATTGAAAACAACATATATATCTATAATGTCATTATCAACTCACCTTCTCAGATACCTTCTGAACATAGCTTAGAAGAACCATTCCAGTGCTAGCAACTTGCCCTGTAGCAACCTGGATGTAGGTGAGCAAATTGAAAGACTTCAGTAGTAATCAAAAAGGGAAAAGGAATCACTGAAAAAAAGAATAAGATAAAACAGCGTAAGCAATGGTTGACAAGTGGACAAATTAAAAACATACTATATCCTCTTAATATTTTGTGCACATGTATATCCAGGTAGGTTAGGAAAAAAAAATTATTATAATTGGTGGGTAAAGCAGCAAAATAGTACCAGGCAGAACGGTCCCGCCAATATCAATACAGAAATCAATAGATAAATAAACAAATATGAAAGATTAATAGGAAATATAAGAGGGAGGGATCAAGGGTGGGCCATGCGATCAATAATGTATGAAGGGGTAAGTCTTAAGCCATCATACCGACTTATCAGTGTTGTAGCGAGCAGCATAACCAATACCAGACTTCCGATGCTGACCAGCCCAAAATACCTCCCCACCCAATGATAAATGCTGTGTCACACTCTGCAGAAAGACGATGTTTTCAGTAATAATTTAGATGAGCTCACATACATCCATCAATTCTACCACATCAAATAGCAGGCTATTAAGGGAAATCAAGAGTACTGCTCAGCATTTGTTTAGAAGAATAATAACAATCAGTCAATTAAACTAAAGAAACAAATAGATGGGCTAACTTCCACAACTGTCAAATATTAATAGTAATCAGTGTTTAAAATCCGGGATAGCGGCACAGAGTGGCCGACCCCAAAAACTCTACCAGGACAGCTGCTACTCTGAAATTTGTTACAACTATTTTAATTTACCATATCATGCTTTAAACAAAAAATCACAAACAAAAAGTGAAGTTAACCTGGACTCAAATAGATAAACAAGAAAAATACAAGAGAAAAAACACTTTGAAATTTTTTTGGGCCCATTGGCTCAATACCCCCAACCCTAACCATTTGTTTTGTTTACTATAAACCTAAGACCCCAGCAGCTAAGCACTGCCTCCCCCTTCCAAGAAGATTTGATTGCAAATGGAGAAGAGCAAAATGCAGACAGCTTCACACAAAGAGAAGACAGTAACCGCAGATGGAGAAGGGGCTGTGGCTACAAAATAGCAAAAGGGAAGAGGTGCAGCACTCATGCAGGCAGTGCTATCAAGTGCAATTCCTGCTATTCCAACTGCAAAAGCATCCGCAAAAATCAACTTCTCCACTACGGCTGCCCCTATAGCAGCCAGGGACTGGTCTGACACAATAGTGGTGCTATTTAAAACCCAGATATCTACAATTTAAAACTAATATGGCATTAAGAAGTCACTAAACATAAACCACCTCCCCCCATCTCCCAAAAAAAAATTTGATCAGCAAAACTATTTCCAAGCAAGCAAATAGTGTCCACAGGAACTGAATGAAATTAAATCTCTAAACCAGAAGCACCTAGTTAAGGAAATGCCGATGCACTTTATTAATAGAAAATGCTGATGACAGATTGCCTTTCACACACAGTAGTCAATAGCAGATAGTGGCGCAGAGCGCCCGCCCACTGCTCAAATCTGTGGCACTACAGGTCAAATCTGCTCTGCATTGGAAAGTAGAGCTACTATGTAACGGCGAGATAGTGGCATGATCATGCACACTTTAAAACTATGCTTTCACACAACCTCAAATAAGCCAAAACCAATCAATCAGCACAATAAATGAATATTTATTTACCTAAAAGGTAGCAACAGTAAGATATATTTCCCATCAGGCACATGTAGCCAAACTATTATTCATTTAAAAATATCATTAACGATCAATTATCTATCTTATTAGAGTAGAGTTTTACTATGTAATCTGGCTATGTGTAACCACTGTACTTTTAAAGTTGTTAGTTAGGCTGTCAGTTGTTTGACAGCTGTATACAACTGACAGAACCTAACTGACAACTGTAAAAGTACAGTGATTAAACATAATCATATTATAGAGTAAAACTCTACTCTAATATATCTCAAATATATCCTTTCTTTATGAAGGGATTCTACACAATATATATATATATATAGCACTTTTACTTGAATATATCTCAAAGATTACTTGAATTAATGAATAATGATAATGCTTCAATAAACGAATACACTTCAGAGCAACTTATCAAAATCTTGACTTGACGGCATAAGACAATACACTTCACAACAGATCATTCAAATGATAAACTACAGCATACGACAACACCACAATGTATCTGCCAGATAAAAAAAAAAGTACTGCAATATGCATGCAGATTCCATACCTGAATATAACTTGCTCCTAGCAAGGCTCCATTACCAAGTTGAAATTGTGTCCTATAGTCTTTTCCCTGAAAAATATAACATAATGAAATTATAAAACAGGAATAAGACTTGAAGATTGTTCATATGGATAGTAAGTGAAACTTCCATTAAGAAACTCCAATGCAATATACGTCTAACAAAATTCAAAATTTAATAGAAAGAACATGCAAAAACATGACTAGGAGATGGGTGAGGCATTGCATGGTGTAGTCGAGAAATAGTAAGGTAGCTGACCTTGTAATCAAAGTTGATCATCGCATGAGACATATGCGGCTCATTTGTGAGCTGTACATGCAGACAAGAAAACAGAACATTATGATGAGTAAAAGAGACAAGAAACAAAACAGAAATAAGCATGGCAATAGAGGCATAAGGGGACACCATAAACCAAATACTGCACAAATAAATAGAATGGACATTCCACGGCACTTCTACACTTACTTTTTCTGGTACCAATAAGTTGTAAGTGGTACCACTCGAAAGTAGAAACCACAAAACAGTACAAGTTTTTTTTTTTCGTAATAGAGTCCAAAATATATATACTAACTAATCAAAGAAGTAGCAGAAGAAGAAAGGGTGTGAAACATAAGAAAATGATAGGCACTCAGGCAACATTACTCATAATGGACACACATATACATACCTGAGCATTGGCTTTAAAAGTGAGATTTTCGGACAAATCACACTTGACTCTGGCATTGAGCCTCCCATCAGTCAAAATTCTGCCCCAGAGCAACAACTGCAGAAAAGCATCATCATCAATAAAAAAACACAAACTGAAAGGCCATTTGAATGAAGTCCAAGTTACCCTAGGGTGATCAATGAAGGTTGAGCCAAACTCATAGTGAGCAGTTGGAATCTTAATTGTCTCCGTGGACTGAGAAGGAACCTCAGTAGGTCCCATCAACACGCTGATCAGACAACAACAACAAGATCAGCAAATTAATAATAAATGAACTTTACACAATCGAATTTCATAAATTAAAAAATAGAAAGAAAACATAAAGGTACCTGTGATTGAGGGAGAACTTCTGATTGAGCATCTTGGTGAAATCAAAACGCATGCCCTCAAAAAGATCTGGCTTCAAAGACACTGTCCAAAAAGAAAGGAATTTAAACGTGAGATAGTCGTAGTGCAAGTTGGAAATGGAAGCGATTGAAGGAAGAGGTTACTGACTCATAGCTTCGCGATGGAGCTCTTCGAAGGGAATCGGACATGGAAGGTTCAAGTAATCGACCTTGGTGTCGGCGGCGGCGGCGGCGGCGGCGGCAGGAGGGGGAGGAATGGGGGTCGCCATTGATGATGAGAAGAGAGAAGAGGAACGCGAATCAAATCTGAAAAATGTGGACTTCTAAAACCCCTTCTCAACAACCCTTCCACCACTGCTAAAACCCTAGTTTACTTTCCTTCTATGCTTATACGCACCTTCCTTGCGCCT
The DNA here is from genome assembly GCF_000004515.6 of Glycine max. Lineage (NCBI taxonomy): Eukaryota > Viridiplantae > Streptophyta > Magnoliopsida > Fabales > Fabaceae > Glycine > Glycine max. Next base: position 41,656,229 of record NC_038241.2, read on the forward strand.
CAAACGTTGACCCGACCCGTTTTACAAACTTGCCAAACGGGTTTCACCGTTTACCCGAATAACTCCCCCATCCACTTTACCGAATACATATTTTAGAATTTAGATGTTGGTATTCGCTTTTGAAAATACCTAGTTTTCAATTAATTAATTAGTCGTATTTGATGAAAAATAATTTTTAAAATACACATTTACAAAAATTAAAAGGGTACTATAAGACATGTGACATACATGTACGTAGACAGAGTTACATTGGATTGAGGGGTGACTTTGAGAAAAAATATAAGTATGTATATAGTGTTGTTATCTTTTGTCCCTTCTTTTATAATTTAAACCTGTTGTTTTTATTTTTCAACTGTTGTCAATTTTTTTATTTTTTATTGGCTAATATTTTGTTCTCTTTTCTACTCACCTAGTTCTCTTACACTTTATTCAACTGCACATTTCGTTTCTCCCGTGTTTTATTTTCGCAGTATGATAATCATGATTTTAAATTATTGTACGTAATCGTAAAAAAAAATTTACAATTCATGATTTTAAATTACTTTTTATGAGTATGACGTTTTAGTCTCTCTTTTTTATTATCTCGAAACAATTTACTTTTCTAGAAATTTAAATTATATTAACAGTTTCTTCAATTTTACTTTTATTTAGTAACTCATTATTAGTAGTGCAAACATCAAATAAAAACGTTTTACTATAAATATAGTAATATGTTACATCTATTAAATATTTATTAATCATATACATTAACCTTAAACATCAATAATTATGAAAAGGAGATGGCGTACTGATATAATTAGTAATTTCAATATTAGAATCGTCACTTAATAACATATTAATCCATATACATTATTTACTTATTACCTGTTGTGTCCACTCAAGAGTTTTTTTTTTGTAAGTGTTATTTAAAGTGACCGACTTCAATTCCTGAAATGGGTCATGTAACTTAAAAATTGATTTTCTGAGTTGTGTTTGACTTATCAAATTTCTAAGAAAGACCATCAAAGTTTGAGACTGGGATTAGACAACTAAGAGAAGTAAAGAAAAATTACTAAGTGAAAAACGTTGAAAAAATCTGAGATCACATAATACAACAATTATTAGCAATGGTTGAAGTCACTTAAACAATTATGTACTATACTTACCAGTTACAATCAGAAATCTACAAAAATAAAGACTTATGTGGTCATTTTTTCTTGGCTGAAATACATTTGCACAAAATTGTTGTAAGACATACATTCCGAATATCAGTTACGGCTACTAGTTCAAAAAGTCAATTCACATTTCTACCATTATTCTTCAATTCGTCCTTTTACATTTCTTGCAATTTTATTACCGTATTTATTCTTCTCCTGTGTCTTTTATTTTATTTTAGTTCCTTTTCCTTTTTTGATTTAACATTTTAAAAATAGTCTTCAGATTTGAAGATAAATAATAGTCTATAAGATGTTCAACTTCTAAATTATAGTGCATCTTAATTCTAATATCGATTAATCTTGGAATTCGACTTACAATCAATTTATTTAATGCTCAGCAAGTTGAAAGCACAACGTTGTTGATTTATCGACAAGAAATGCGCTAGTTGATTTGAATTGAAACAGACCAACATACCAGCATGCTTAACAATAATGTTAAAAAATGCATTAGTTTGATACAAACCCTAAATCACTCATTACAACCTCCATAATATCGCAAAAGGCTTAAATAAAAACTGGCCCTTGATATTCTTTGGACACAAAAACGAAAAAGGAGAGAAGATTGATGTACTTAGTGAGCAAAGTTGCATTGGGATATTTGAGAAACTGGGGTAGGTTTCACAAGGAGATGTTGGCAAAGTAAAGACGATTCACAGACCAAGGTTGTTTGTTTATTCTTTTGCTCTTATTAGGTCAAAGAGGTGTTACGTATTGTTCATTCTTCTACTCCTAGTTAGGCATGCCCTTTGAAAATCTAACAGGAAAACAAATCCCTGACAACCATTGTTCTGAACATCCTCCTCGCACAAACAACATGACAATAATAAAAGCACCACCATTGCGATGTATAATTGATCCCAATTCAAATTATAAAATCCTATATAATCGCACAATCAAGCGCGATTATCGCAATAGAAGCAGCAATCCAAACACTAACAAGATAAAAGCAGCATTCAAGCAATTATATTTAATAACGACATAACTTAAACTTAACCATTATATAACTGTATTCAGAATTCGATTGATCTTAACTCAGCGCAGAACCAATAAAACAGAGAAAGTACTTTAACAACTTATGATGAATAGCTTAAAAAAAAAGGAGGAAATCAACGGTAGGACTTCTGAAACCTGGCGCGAGCACCGCGACCACCGAACTTCTTGGGCTCGCAGCGGCGGGGATCGGCGACGAGGAGGGTGCGGTCGTACCTGACGAGGATGTCCTTGATCTCCTTCTTGGACTGCTCGTCGACGTACTTCTGGTAGTAAGCGACGAGAGCCTTGGCTATGCTCTGCCTGATGGCGTATATCTGGGAGGTGTGACCGCCGCCCTTCACGCGGATGCGCATGTCCACGCCGGCGAAGCGGTGGCGACCGAGGAGGAGGATTGGCTCGAAGGCCTTGAAGCGGAGGATCTCCGGCTCCACCAGCTCGATCGGGCAGCCGTTGATCTTAATGAGGCCTCGGCCGCGCTTGCAGTAGGTCACTGCCACCGCCGTCTTCTTCCGCCCGAAGCACTGCACTTGCTCGATTGCTGCTGGTGCTGCCCCTCCTGGTATTGCACTTGAAAAAATCACCGCCATTTTCGCCACTCACTAAAACCTAGGGTTTCGTCTCTCACTGCCTGCCTATCCAATTCTCTCTTGTCTCGCGCTATATATATTCCACCCACCAATTAGGGTTTTTGAGATTGCTAAAATTCCCACATTGCCCCCTCCTAATTATAAATAAATAAAATAACCCTGTAGAGCACAGTATTAATCCTTTTACGGTCTGAAAAGGCAATAAATACTTTTAATGAACTTAATCATGTTTGTATGTTTGAAAGGAATAATGGATTAATACAAGATAAAATATATAAACAAAACAATTTGTACATTACATAGAAGCCTCTCACAAATAGAAAACAAACAATTTGCCTTTTAAATAAAATAAACATTGCAATCACCGTCCCATAGCACATGCTTGTTATGAGGACAAGGTTTAATGTTTGAAGGCCGAAAATCATAACAAATAGCTTGATAGAGGCAAACCTGAGTCTCTCTCTGATACTAAATGATAAATTTTGTACATTACAAAAAGCATGACAGTATATTTAATTTTATTATCTCGTCCCATAATTCAACAACATATGAATGAGAGCACTCATAGTTTCAATTGCAAACAATATTTCTAGCCTTTAATACACTCACTTTACATGAAATGAGTATTGTTTTGATGCTAGGGACTCTATGATTGTTTATATAAGATTTCATCCATCATAAAACTGATCCCACCATTTCAGAATGCAAAATAATTGTATAATTAAAACTAAAATATTGTTATTACCTGATTTAATTAAGTCAAGTGATTGAGAAAGCATAAAAAGTGGGTGAAAAAAATTAAAACCAATATTCAAAATCAAAACTAACAAGGGGAATCGTGTTTCTTATACCAAGAATCTATGTCTATGTTTTTCTACAATATGTTCAAACTCTATTACTATTGCCTCCTCTTCCTCTTCCATAGTTCTTAATACCTTCCCCTGCATTGATCGTGATCCCATAATCCTCTCCAGTAGGTGCTAAACTGTTTTGCCTCTCATTATAAAACCATCGAGAAAACTTAATTCATAGTAGGCATGGGATCCATCAAAAGGATCTGCGATTGAGTTGTGTAGGAAAACTCAAAATTGAAGTCTTTGGTACCATAACAGAAATTATGAAGAAGATAATAAAGATAAAAGGAATGTGAATATTCATGAGGTTTAGTATACATGTACTATTAGGGAGCTGAAAATAAAATGTGAGTGTGGCCTGGTCAAAAAACCAACTTTGCCACCACTAGTAGTTCCCAAGCAAATAGGAATTAGACATCTGATAATGCACAATGTTGGAAAGGAGCCTCTTTAGAGGAAACAAAATGACATGGTTAAGTATCATGATATCAATATTTATTCTCTTAAACTTTCACTCCATAATAAGTGGTAAAGTAATTACAAAGAATCTATTCTGCGCCATGGTACCTTGGTATGACACCAACAATAGGATTTAACTTTCTTGAATTTGGGCCATATAAGTCCATAACCCCATTATTCTTAAAACATTTACAGTTTTGCAGGCTTTCTGTCTCTTTCGAGAGCCGATTGTGTTCCCTCGTAATTATAGCCCCGACAGTACCAAAGACCAAAGCCGACACACATAGTGACAAGAAACACTTCTTGGGACTCCATTTTTAAGGCTATTCCCACCTTCTCATCTCATATACGTATATGTAAAAAACAAGAAAAAGATGCAGAGGAGGTTCCGGCGAGTTTGCACTTGTCTAAAAGAGCGCAGCTGCATGAGCTATGCAAAGATTGCTTCAGCGAGTGGCTTCTCTGACATCAACCTTATCATCATAAAAGCAACAGCCCCAGATGACTTGCCTCTGCATGAAAAATACATACAACACCTCTTGAAACTCTTCTCCATCTCTCCATCTACGTGCCACTCCTTTGCCATCAGCTTCACTCGCCGATTTGGGACCACGCGTTGCTGGCGTGTTGCACTCAAGTGTCTCATTCTTCTGCACCGCTTGCTTCGTTCTGTCCCTGGAAACAGCTCTCTCTGGACTGAACTCTTATGGACACGTTCCAATGCCTTGATTTCTCTCTACCCTTGCCATTTCAAGGATGACTCCTCCTCGTGTCCGGTTTCCTACACCAACTTTGTCATATCCTACGCACGCCTTCTGGATGAAGCCCTTAACTGTGTTGCTCTGGATTGCACCAATTTGGAAGACCAAGATTTGGAGCAAAATGAAGAAGCCATGGATGAAACTTTTCGAGAGAAAATGAAGGAAATGGGTCAAGTGCTTGAAATGTTACCGCAACTGCAGAGCCTTATAGATAGGGTGATGGAGTGTTACCCTGTGGGAGTGGCAGCGCGAAGTTTCATTGTGCAGGTTGCCATGAAACTCATAATTCGTGACAGCTTCGTTTGCTACACAAAGTTCAGAAGAGAAATAGTGACGGTTTTGGACAATCTACTTGAGATGCCGTACAGGAACTGCATAGCTGCTTTCAATATATACAAGAAAGCAGCAGCGCAAACAAATGAGCTTTATGAGTTCTATGAGTGGTGCAAGGCAAAGGGTCTGTGTGGTATGTACGAGTACCCTTTGGTGGAGCCAATTCCATACATACAAATCAAGGCTTTGGAAAGTTTTCTGAGTGGCATGTGGCAGTTAACGGAGTCTTCAACGTCGCCAACTACCAGTACCAGCCCTTCATCTTCTGGGGATTCTCCTTCAAATTTCTCTCAAGGACAAATAGTGATGAGAAGAGACGTTGTTAACATCAAGGGTGAAGAGGAGAAGCCTTTGATTGAACTAGAATTGGAAGAAGATAATGGGGATGTTAGTTGGGAAACACTGTTGGAAACCTCCATTAGTTTTAGTCATGCTTATCAGAGGGACTTGGGCAGCTTGTTCAATCATCGGGGATGGGAAGGTGGATTTCATATCGAACAACATGGCTTTGATGCGAACGAAGGGCACGATCACGAGCGTGCAGATGCCACATGGAACATGGCAGTCAACAAAAATACTACTGCTAATAACCCATTCTCCGAGCCTTATTAAAGTTCCCTTCCAATTTAATTACAGTTTCATTATCATTGAATTTCCCTTTTGTGTTGTTTTTTGTAAGTGAGGAGGTCGTCTTAATGATAGACTCATAAACTATTGCATTTGTTAACCTAGTTTGATAATTTCGTCTATTAACAAACGAATGCATAAATATAGATAACATATATTAGCATTACGAATTGAATGTGTTCACAAAATTTCAGAGGTTAAAATTCCGGAGCTTGGTTTTCATAACCAACCAGTACACGCGCTTGATCCAATCCGCAAGTATAACACCCAATATCCATAGAATAACATTCAGGAGCCGGACGGCATATACTTCGTTCAACAATTGAGAATGGACAGGATTCATCCCTAATGGCAAGGATGCAATCACGGGTGCCGCCAACTTCTCCATGAAAGACCACCAAAACATTTGCACGAATCTACAAAATTTATGTTTCCTAGGTATTGCTATTGATGTAAATGAAAGTTCAAACGAAATAATCGGATTTTTCAGAGTATATTTGATCATCAGCTATCCAGAATATACAACACTATATACAAGTGTATAAGAATTTTCATAACTTCTTCATGCTGACTTTAGAAAGAAGACTAATAATTTGAACTGCTGAAATTTGGCACAAGTTGCCAGAAAAATGAGGGGGCTGACAGTTAAAAGTGTTGTGAACCCACCACCTCAACTCACGCAAAAAGTTAGCATTATAGCACGTGCATGAAACGGACACAACCTTCAAAAAAGTTTACTGGTGAAATCCCCTTTTGATTTGTTACTTCCGGTGCCTTCGCTTCTGATCAGCTCTTTGTCTCTTCTCATCCTCCCATTCACGGTCATACAAGCTAATATTCAATTAAGGACACAGCATTGAACCAATGGAAACATCCATCCCAAAAAAAAATCATTTTAACTGAAGTAACGCAAAAATTCTAGGATTTTACATTAACTCACCTTTTCTGGTCATGAAAAAGTAAACGAACACCAGGCAATCCGTACAGGCATTAATATCATACAATATCGTGCATCTTTGAGCAACTCATCTATCAAGGGTTCTCTATATGCAGCTTCTTTCAAGGAATGATATTAATAGGTAGTAAACAAAAAAATATGCAGATGAGGCACAGAAATAAACAATCAAGTGGTGCTCCACCAGAAGATATATCGAAAGACAGGTAGTACAAATAAATATATATGCATTATGCAATTAAGGATACGGATCTGAATCACGGCGATTCAACTTGCTGGCCGCCTCTTTACCGTGAATCCTGAGACTTGATTCATCTATGTAACTTGGATGCTGCATGATGGGTCCCTTTCTGTCTCCTCTGTCCCTTCCATCATATGCCAGCGGCATGCCAGTACCAGCGGAAGAAGGTGGATGGGCCACTGCAGAGTACTCGCCAGGTTCATCAGTTGGTAAATGCTCCCTCTTGAGTTTACGTCTCTTGGATGCGGCATTTAAGTCCAACTCTTCCTTTAGAATGTTTGCTTTCTCTCTTTCCCGCTCCCTCTCTTCCACCTGCACAAAAGATTAGAAAGACCACGTAACATTATAGCTAAAGATAGCCATATCTTCTGTCATCTATCCAGTCTATTCAAAAACAAAGAGGCTAATATTTGTTGAGAAGCACAATGTATAAATTAAATAGACACAATAAAATATTCAGCCGAATGAGAAAAACCAAAACCTGAATCCTATACGCCATTGCAAGAAATTTAAGTACGTAATACTGCAATAGTATAAATTAGTAAGAAAATCAAACCACGGGATGCAATCTTACATTCTGATATTCTATACACTTACGGTCATTAAACTACTAAAACTGTAACAATAAAACCCTGATAATGTCTTTCATAATATGTTAATATTTTTCATTTATTGCACTTTCAGCTGAGTGATAGTTAACATATTACCCATCAAGGCATCAACGGAGACAGTTCTTCAGAGAAATCCATGATTGTTAAAAACAAGACAGCCTGTCAATTGGTACCAAATTGACTTAACAACTATTATAATGTCCACACTAGTCTATAGGGCTATGCAACATGCATAATACTATGTTTGGTCCTAACTACCACAAAGCACGCATCCTTAATTCCTTAGTAGCAGAGTGAAAAAATCGATACCCAATAATGATCCATACCTTAATTTCCTCACGTTTTCGATCTCGAAAATCGTCTTCTTTTCGGCGTTTGGCATCATCCTGAGAAACCACAGTCTCTTCAGACCATCTCCGTTCTTTTTCTTCATGCCTTGGAGAAAGTCTTTGAGAGTGCCTTGTAGCTCCATACCTTCTATCAACATCTTCATCACGCCTACCAGCTCCTACAGATTGAGGAACCACATTAGGAGGTAAAGGGGGAGGTGGAGGCAAGCTTTGCCCATGGAAGCGATCATCACCATGAGATTTTTCTGCTGATGCATCATTGTATCGTAATTTATTTCTATCATCCTTGTTTCTTTCATCCTTGGCTTTCTCAGGGAGTCTATTAAAACTCCTATCACTACCCCTCTCTTGCATTCTCTCAACAGATCGTTCTCTTCCATATCTTTCAATTGACCTATCCCTAGGTTTTTCTGCAACAAAGTCATCACCACGAGACTTATCCAGACGGTCCATTCTTTCCCTGTGATCCCTTTCATATCTTTCGTTGCCTTTGTCTTTTGTCCTTTCCAATGGCTTATCACTTGCCCTGTACAGACCATGTTCCTCTGGTCCCAATTTGTCATCAGCAAATCGAGGATCCATCATCTTCTCTCTTTCAGAGAATCTGAGTTCAGTTTCAAAATCTCTTAGCTCCACATCCCCTTTCCGTCGTTTACCTAGTCTGTCAGGTTCTTCAACAGAACTAGCTCTCTTCTGAACTCTATCATTAGACTTTGAAGTAACTACTGTGTTTTCATGCCTAGGGGAATGAACTATGCGAGAGGAGGATCCTCTTGGATTGTCAGTAATATCATTTCCATCATCCTTCACCATAGAAGCCCTAATATCAGAAGACTTGGCAACTCCAACCTCTGCCTTGGATTCATTACCAGGACCATCCAATGAAATCTTGACTGGTGGATTTGAACCTTTTGTAGAACCTGAAATGGTGTTACCATTTGAAGAAGGTACATTGGTAGTTCCAGTGTGTCTTCCCTCCAATGCATGGGTTTGTAGATCCTTGTCGCTGCTCAAGGAACCAGAAGTTCTAGCAACAGGTTTTCCAGATCTACCATCCTCTTTTACAGGATCTTGTTTTGAGGGCTTTGCAAGTGAACTAGCAGGAACTGAACGTTTTGCTGAAGTTCTTAACTGAAAACAGGAGAACCAAATTATGAATAAATTATAAAAATGAAAAGCAATAATAATATTGAAGATTAGAAGACAAAAGATTATAATTTTAGCAGGGGGGGAAACAACACTCTAATGCAACCATAAGAAAGATATGCTCTAAAGTAATTAACCCTTGTCAGGCAGGTGTCCCACCGAGCTGAATGCAAGACAACCTGCATAGGAGTACAGGCAGCCGTACCTAGAGAAGAGCAGAAGTTGGAATTTTGTGTTATTCCTTATAATTTAACAAACTAATTGATTTAAAACAATTAGGTTCAGCAGAAGATTATTTTATTTAACACTAAGCTTCCCATCCGAGAAATATAGTAGTAATTCTATATGATTATTAATTTCTGCAGCCCCAACCATGGATAGGCTGCATCAGGGCTTAAAATGTCTTTTCAGAATACAACTTGGGGCTACATCATTCAAGTGTTATTAAGTCTTCATAAATCAATCATAATGTCCAGCTTTTCTTTACAAGTTACATTTCCTATAGACTCTCATCTGTCTGGCCTGATATTCTTGCAAGATAATATTAAAAATTCTTGAGCTCAATCATCCTTATTGGCTCTTGCTTGGTTTTTCCCTAGAACCCACCAATCCTTACAATCAACTATGATTTTATTACTTAATCTTCAATGCAACAGTTTTATACACCCAAAATCCATCCAAGAAGTCTCAACACTAAACGAATAAAACTTATCTCTCCTGCTTTCTTGAATTACAATAATACAGCAGAGAAAAAAATCTGTAAGAATAATAACATACTCAGGATAAAACAAGGTCCCAAAAGAAGGATCATGTCCCAAGTTACTTTTTAAGGGAGGAAACTGAGAGGTTTTGCATCTTAATAGGGCACCAAAAGCAACATTCTTGTTTACCGCTAACAAAAGAAAATTGGCACCAAACGGTTTCTACATTTTGCTTAATCAAAGTCTAAGATTTTTTCAATGATCAGTACGAATTTTAAATTATAGAAAAAATTCTTCAACTCTTCTAGTATCAGTCATGGTAGAAGAAAAACTTCTTCTGTCCGATCACACTTCCCAATTCCTATCCTTTACTCAAGTGCTAAGCAGAGGCATCACCCAAGGTAGTCAACAGCCTTACACATGATGCAAATTGGATTATACACAAGCCATCATGCAAAATTACAAATGGAAAAGCTAACCACACAGCATAACTGAGATATTAAATGCTACCTCAGTACTTCTTGTCCCATGTTCATCTGATGCTCTATTTATGGATTCTTCCACTTGCTTTGGGTTTTCCATAGATTTTGGCATCCCAGATTGTACAGAAGACGGGGCCATGGATGATTGAGCATCCAATCCATTCACCATTGAACTACTCTTGAGTTTAATGTGGCCAGCATCAGATTTTGTCACTGTAATGCTTTCAATTCTCTCGGACTTGCCATCTACAGTTTTTGTTCTTATTGCCTGATCTTTGACTGTGTTTCCGGAGTCCACATGTTTTCCACTGACAGATTCAGTTTGTGAAACATTGAGATTTATCCCACTTTGTACAGTTGCGGAGTTTCCAGCTGAAGATTTAGTCATAGATGGTGAAGGTTTCAACTCAAGATAACCCATACCAAATTCTTCATCGGTAACCCAAGAAGGCTGCATAATGGATGAGAATTAGTACGTTGAAACAAAATACGGGTAGACTTGTAATAAGTGACGAGCATACCTTCCTAGCAGCCAATGCTGCTGCAACACCAGTTGCCAACACCTTAAGATCCTCCCTTTCATCACTTTTAATCTTAGCTACCTGCATGGAAGATAACATGACTTAAATGCTAATATTTTAAATTACTAGCACAATCAAAGTATACAATAAGGATAACTTACCCGCTTTTCAAGGTTGATCCCACTCTTCCGAGTAACAGGGAAAACACTAGAAATTTTTGTCAACATTATAAGAGCATTTCTAATTTCCATGTACTCGGTAGATTCAAGACACTGAATTAGTAAACGAGTGATTCTTTGACTCCACTTCCAGTGTACCTATAAGCCAAAAGGCAAATATGAAATGGGTCCTTACAGCATTATTTAATAATCTGTAGACTAACAACAGATCAGGATGAAATACAGTTAAGCCATTTAGAAAAAGGATATTATCTATGAAATTCATTGTTTGGCATTTTTGCCAAGTAAATTTTGACTGTGCCATTTGGTAAGAGCTTAAATACCTCTTAATTGTATCATTAATGCTTCTTAAATTCTCAAGACAAGTATAGTATCTACCATATTTATTACTTTTTATCTTTTTCTTAAATACTACTTAAATTTTTTCTTCTTTCTTTTAACAACATTATCCGTTACATTCATTTGTTTTATCCTTCCTATCTTTTTCATCTTACTCAAAATACACTTCAAACATTGTGGGGAAAAAAGGTTTTTCTAAAATTTATTCGTGACCACATTTAGTTTTAACAATCAATCATTGATAATTCACACCAGTTTAAACCAGCATACACTAGAACTTTACCTTAATGAACTGGCCATATGTAACTCGCTGGCTATTCGGATATCTATAGTAGACAGCAAAGCCAGGCATGTTTCCACACTCACGTTCATAAATAGATTCATCACTCTGAAAAAAAAATGACAGTTAACATTAAAAAAAATGAACAACCCCCAAGAATTATCTTTAAAAAATCAAATCAAAATTATAAAAGGGGAAAAAAACACAAGTACCTTCCAATAGTATGCAATCTTCAAAGTCTCATACAGAAACCTGCCAAGCCTGCCTGCCTCGTATTCAGTGCAGCAGCATATCATTGGCTGTAGGGTCTTACAAATAAGAACATCTATGTGATTGACTGTGTTAAAAAAGGGGGTTCCAAGGGAATGGAGTGTGTGTACGAACATAGCACAATAAACTGCATCTGGCATACTAAAAGTACAGCGTGGAAATATACAACGCTGAAGAAACTCCATGTTGATCTTTAAGGTGTCAGGACAGGAACTTAACCATTTGTCTTTTTCATGAGAAAGCCGTCTACGAACAGATGCAACATTCTCTTCATGTTTATGCAGTTCACTGATCAGACGATCAAGAGATTCTTGAATTCTTTCCTTTTCTTTCTTCCTCTTCGCGATTGCTGAGCTTGAATTGTCAGAAAGCTCCTCCAAAGATTTAAGATTAGCATGCAATTTGGCTATTTCTGACTCATAACGATTTTTTGGAACATACAGATCATATAATGTAAGACCCCAAAACGTAGCATAAAGATCAGGAGATAAGCTATTCCATGCTTTTGAAGGCAACATGGTTTTAACAGTATCAAGAAGATACGACCAACTGCATACAGTAATAAAATAGTAAATACCAATCCACAAAATGGCAGAAATAAACTTTGCATATCAGAAACAGATAATAATTACATTTTAAGATTTATCAACTGGAAAGGCATAGGATGGAAAGTTGTAAGGAAATGTAGTGAAAAAGGTTAGGCATTATAACCTTATAGGATTTTGATCAGAGCCAAGATTTAGAACCATACTAGCAGAATGATCCAAAGGATCAGACTCAAAGTTTGTAGATGCATCACTTGCAGCATCTTTATCACCCAAGGGCCAGCAAACATCAGGGTTCCTCGGAGACTTGAAAAGCCTCATTACAGGGCGATATATCAAGAAAGCAACCTACGTCCAGGGGAAAAAACAGCATTAAATGCAGGCTCAAGCAAAGTATGATGTACCAGAAATGCTGCAATTAAAGGGAGAGAAAAAATGATAAAACAATGCAGCAATAGTCATGATAAAATGTAGAAGTTCATAATAAAATAGAGGTAGAAAGCAAACAAAAACCTCAGGGTCTAGGTGGTAAAGGTGAACCAGGTCATTGAGGGAGGGAACAAGAATGGCATAATTTGATGCTGGAGTGACTGCACTGCAAAGAAACTCCACATATTGAAGGAGAGTTCCATGACATCTATCAAATTGCTCACTAACCATTTTAATGTAGGGTGCATCTGCATTGATGACAACCCTGCAAAAACATTAAATTTTGAGAATAGAACCTTGATCATTAGTTCTAACATATTTAAGTTTATGAGCTTACAAAGAACAATGTTGAGCAATAAGCTGTAACAGGGGGATCGCCAACTTCGGTTCATCATTTGGAAGTAATGCATCTCGAAGTCTGCTAGTTGACTTTATCAATGCCTGCAATTATTATTAAATACCATGTCAACCACCAAGTCACATTTTTAAATCTTAAACAAGGTATAATTCCGCAATAATTAGAATTAAAATTCAACACTAGAGACTTCAGAAGCCCATAGCACAACACATGTTTTATTAGAACCTATATAACATGAGTATGAAAATATCGACACAAAACACAATATTCAAGCAGGACCAGTTACAATAATTGCTTTCTTTACAGCAAAATCATGAAATCATCCAACAAATGACTATTCATTCAGGAAGTTCGTCTTTATGCTCAATAATGCCACAAATCAAAACCATTTTCATTCTATAAACATCTGACAAAATTTCCCAAAACCAAATGCAATCTGATGTGTTAATTAACCAGTCAGATCAGTACAGACCAAATAACAAGACCAGTGCTAATTAACACAGTGAATTTCCACACTTAAAAAAAATAGTCTCTCTTACACCTGGATAAGAATTCCAAACTGCAATGTCATTAATATCTTGCTTTCCTCTGTACCTTATTATTCCGAGTTACACCAAAAGATGTTGCTTGATATCTGAGAGTCTCACTCCCAGCCATTGCATCCAACTGTTCCTCAGTCAAGTTCTCCGTGTACTGGACATTAGCCATTTGTTGAATAAGCTCCTGGGAACCAGCAAAAATATTTATTTATAGCCAACATTTGGATTTTTCATTAGAGCCATATCTCACATAAGATTATTCTTTATTCGTGGGGGAAAAAAGACAAAGACAAAGAAAAACAAAAAAGAAAAACCTGCAGTAGAACAAGCTCAATTCCCTGCCCCTTCTTTAACTGATTCACAAGATACTGGAAAAGGCCCCGTAATTCCATTGATGGGTACTTCTTACACCTATAATGAACAAATGACTTGAGCTAACAAAAACATTAAAAGAACATTGTACTTCTTGAAGCAATCATCACATAGATCATACTCAATTTAGAATAAAAATAGGCAAAGATAAAACCAAGAGCAATCAAAGACAAACTATCAGTTACAAGTTAACACCAACATTGACAGAAAATAATTTAAAGCAAACCAGGAAGAAATTGAATGCAGAGTGTCATGATAATTGCCACACATATCCCAAGAACTACCAAATTATATGATGAAATTGTTGAACTATGTAGGGAGGAAATCAGGTTCTCATGTCACCCAAAGGTGAATGTACACAACAATGCAACCTATATCACATTCACTTGAGACATTATACACATTAGATCCTACATTTGTTCACATTATTTGACAGTCAACAATTTATTTTACTTCTTTTCTAGCTTACTAGCTATTTATATAAATTAATATAATTTTCTACTTTAATAATTTAATTAATATGTTTACTTGAAACATGTTTCTAAGTTATTACTTTGATCTCTTTCATTTTTTTAACGGAATCATGAAAGATTGTGACCTTTCCTCGAATTTCCTATTTTTATTTGGCATTAGTTCCACAACTTTATTAAGCAGGGGGGGAAATCCAAATAATCTACTTTCAGTATTATATGTGTTGTGCACGCAGTAGGCAACAACTACAGCTCAAGAGACAAACCATAATAAGATTAAGGGCCATTGAAGGAGTTACCCAATAAAATCATACACTTGAATTCATCAGAGGAATTCAGAAAACTAATACAGAATAAAATCAAACTCAATTTTTCATTACATTATTACATACTCAATATTATATATATACAACAAAAGGGAACACAAGAGAGAGAAGATAACCAAACCAAACTGCTTCAGGTATTTCAATCCCCATCCCTCCAAGGCAAAAAAAAAATCTTAGCGGAATATTGGCACCCAAAGTTGTTCAGGATTTAACAGGTATGCTCGGCAAAAATAGGCAGCTACTAGCATATCACTCTTCATTTTTGAGGTATATACCTCAGTAAGACCAGATATTACAGAAAGTTGTTATGATATCCGTTCATCAGAAGATGGGCATCTCAGTGCTATACCGGCAACACAATCATGAACCATCCTGTCATATACTATCTAACAATAATACTGTGCGGTCCATTTGTAGATAGTCACAGTGAACAGCTTCCTCGAAAGAATTAATAGTTTCCTTGATATCTTGCAGCTTCCATTAGCGTCACAAGAGGAAAAAAAACTAATGGAGTAGACCATTTATAAGAATGCTACTATCAATCGAAGTCTCGTCGGATGGATCCAAACCTACATGCTATCAGCCCAACACAAGGACCAAACATTCATGCCCAACATTCATCACATAGCAACCACCCAGTAAACAGTTCATGTTTCACCCTGTCTACAAGAGCAATAGCTTAGGAAGCTGTTCCCTTCTTTGAAAATAATCATGAATTAAGCATAGACAAAACAGTAACGTAAAATCATATGCATGTCTCCCTCCTGGACATAACACCCCATAAATGCCATTAAACTGATCATCCCATTATTGACATTAGAAATGATCACAAAATCATTGAGAATCACACACACCATGCATACAACATTGATCATCTTTCACATAATAAAAACTTTGAAGACTTCCAACTGATGTCATTGCAATTTGTATGTAGCCATTCTTTCATCTCCATTAACTAATCATATATGGCAACAGTACTGACCATTCCAAGCTACAATAGAAAGACCAAGGTCCAACTTAATTAATAACTTCTTTTTAAATCAGATAATTCTCCATCAATCAGGGTACGGTGATTGCAGCTGACAAGTCACTTCTTAAATGACTCTTCTCAACTTTTTGAATTTCCCTTATAAAATTATAAGGAAAATGGACCAATATAATCATGAACTTTGAAAGTATAACACAAATGTCCATCCCTTTCAACCAACAGATACCCATTCCAAAAACTCTGTCAGCAGATACCAAAAAGCACATCATACTGCTGTCTGTGCATGCCCACCAACTTGCAAGCCAAGTGGTTTGAATTGATCTGACATTATCACTCAGGGACATAAAATGCTGCTATGTCCAGTAATCCTGCATTTGCTAAGGTTGATCTGCAACCTGGAATTTGATACAAGGCATCCCACATATATCTAAATTCTATAGGAAGGCATAAATGTACAAATATGATTAATGAGTGTCATTATCAACTATCATTCCTTAATCATACAATAATTCCAATAAAATAAGAGCTAGCAAGAAATGGCTGTGGAAAGACACAGTAACCTAAACAACAAATGGTAGACAACCTATTGCTAAGCCAATTATGTTGCTATTAAATTTATGCTTTAATCAGTAAAATAAAACGTACAAACTAACAAGATTTAGTCACATATTCTGATAGCAAACTCTAAAAGGATCATAATTATTTCCTATAAACGGAAATCTGTCAAGAAAAGATAAACCAGATCTCATATTTCAATAATCTGAAATAATATAAGAGGAAAGGAAACAAATATGCTTACAGGTGGCCCCAAAATGAAGCAAGAGATTGAAGCCAATCAGACAAATTAAGGCCATCATCCTTTAACTTATCACGTCCGCCAAGCACCAAGCGCTCAATCACAACATATTCCAATATATCATACTCAAGCTATTGAAAGAAAAGAGTAAATAAGGTTCCGATTTAAAAACTATTTACGAATGTTAAAAACAACTTCAAAAGGCAGAAAATAATGAATACACAAAAATAAAAACCACCTTATCCGATCAAAGTGAGATCAGCTATATGGATCACATGTTACTATTGAGTTTGAAGTTCAATCAAAAACCAAATTCTTAAGAATACTTTTCACCACAATATCCTTTTCATATGGCTAAAAACCATTTGATCTACTCTCCTCACCGGTGTCTCCAGTGGAATTCTAACGAATGCAAAAAAAGTTTTTAAAAAAAAGCCAAAAAATGGAAACATCACGGTAAAAAGTAGTGTAACTAGCATTGTAAAAAACAATGATCATTCATTTACTGTATACAATTAATTGAACCATGATCAATTATTTCAAAGATTTAATTCATCAGTCAAGCACTACAACTTTCCAAATACTCACTAATGGAAAATAGATAATCACCACAAATACAAAGTAGGATTCGTGTCTTACTGCTTATTGTGAGGTCACAGATTATGACATGATTGATATCAATAATGGATGCAGCAAACACAGAAGGAAAGTAAAAACACAAAGACCTATACACACCTGAGTTAAGTACTTAAATGCATCCACTACAGGAGTAATCATGTCTCTATAAGCCTCAATCTGCACATCAAACAATTTTAAAAAAATAAAATGATAGAATGCACATCATCAAAAGCAGTCAGGAATCTTCAGTTTTCAATGTGCAAAAGCTGTACTCAATTAGCACCTGATGAACAATTGTTCGAAGGACAGTCATAGGGTTGGCATGAGCTAATTTTGCAACCATCCGGCCCAGCTGCTTCAAATTTTCCTTTGCCAGCCGTTTCAAAATACGTCTAGTGTCCAACTGTACAGACAGCGAAGAGAATGAGGGTGACAAAGAATCAAGCTTCAAACATTCAGTGCAGACGGTACCAAACATTCATATAGATCATCAGCACACCTTGGCAGTTTGTCTTGCAGCTAAAAGCATAGGAATGCGCTCATCATCTTTTTCCCATTCACCATACAAACGATATCGCACCTAGATAGATAACATTCATCAACTGAGCTTGTTGATAATAGCTAAAAATAATCATGTAAATGGATAAACAACTAATAAAAAGGAGAACCTCATAAGGAAGAAGGCTCATTAGTTCCCAAATTTCCTGGCCAACGGCTGGATTGGCAGGAATTAACTGCAGAGAAGGTAGTAGACATGCTCCTAAAGCATCCTCCACCCTTAGCCTTGCCTCCTTAAGATGTAGGTGAAGATTTCCAGGAACTTGTAATTGAGGATTCAAGACACCATTTCCATGACTTACAAGCTCAAGAGCAGAAAGGTAATAACCTCTCAACACCCTACAAACCTACTCATGTTTTTGAGGGAAAATGGGAGAGAAGAAGAAGCCATTATCAGCATAAAACATAGCAAGGAGAATGAAGTTAACAAACTATCAAAACAACTTAGTACACCTTCTGCAACAGTACAGTATCACGGTAGAGATAAGGTCCAGTACAAGCAAGCATCTGAAAAAGTTCCTTTGGAAGATCTATGAAAGAACTGAATCCTGAAGAGTTATCTACATCCATAACATCAGTGCTGCCTCCTGTGGACAATCCAGGATTTTGAAGATGTGTCTGACGAATAACATCATATGCTGAAGAAATTGACTTCTTGATAAGCCTGGATGAAAATCTCAACATTATATAAAGCTATAGCAAAAACAAGCATTCAGACATATTATATAAAGCTATAGCAAAAACAAGCATTCAGACATATTATATAAAGCTATAGCAAAAACAAGCATTCAGACAAACTGTTACTACTAGCATACCCCAGTGCCCAGCGGCTCCTCACTATGCAAAGGTATGGGGAAGGGTCATTATACGCAAACTTACCCTTTGCATATGCAAAGAGACTGTTTCCGGATTTGAACCAATGACCAACTAGTCACCAAGGCACAACTTCACCGCTGTGCCAGGGCTTGCCCTCTCAGACAAACTGTTAACCATAACAAAATTCACAAGCCAGATGTCCTAATAATAAAGGATGTTAAATGCATGCACATGCTATAAACATGCAGGCATCCCATGTTTGCTGGTCGCAAATTTGGAATATTTTCTGTGCGTTTGGTTTCACATTATTGGAGTATTGTAAAGGACATGCAGTTATTCTACTGCAGTCCTTGGTAGTTTATCACCTGAGCTAGGTTAGCTTAGTTAGTTAAATGTTGATTAAGAGTTAGTTACTGAGTCAGTTAGAGTTAGTTAGCTGTTCTAACTATTGATTCATTAGGTTAATAATGAAACTAATTCTTCTCCCCTTTCTTTTCTCTGTTATCTTTTCTATTACACATTCACTCAGCCTCAACATGGATCCATCTAAAAGCTACTCTCAGTAGCTTTCACATCCAACACTCATTGGCAAGGGTTTAAACACAATTCCAAAAAGGAAATACAAGTCCACAAATGTACCCAAATAAAAGTTCTCTGTGCTAGTGTCGAATGAGAGGGAGAGGAAGAGTATATACAAGCTTTACCTGAACAAACTGTCACATATTTGAATATGTTCCACTGCATTGAGTGGTGAAAGACGTTCAAAGAGTAGATGTGCATGATACCTGTGGGGAGAAAAAGCAAAAGATCCCATAAATATATATATATATATGTATATGTATATATTCATGTGAGAGAAATTCTATGAACACAAGTATATTGTATAAAAATAATGATCTAGTTGAGCTATATATCAATTAATTTGGACTGAAAGGAATCAAATCTTCAGCAAAAGTCCATGAAGTTTCAAAACCATCAGTCCATCATAGAACTCAATAACCACACATGATGCTGACTAAGTCACCATGTAAAAAGATATACTGATAAATTTGTGAATTTATTGAAGAATGACAAATATCTCCACACACAATAGAACCAATTTTCATTGTTAAGGAAGTAAAACCCATTATATATCCAAATAGCTTAGTATATTGGTTATTTTTGGCATAGTATCCAAAGATGTTTTATCATAAAGAATTTAAGATGAAAGGTGGAAGCCTATCCATTTTTGTGAAGACACCAATAAATAAAGCAAGCCAGAAGAGAAAAAACAACATAGCCTGCTTGTGATAATAACAGTTTTTACCATCACATGCTATAGTAGATTTATAAATCAAGCATACCAGTCATCCACTGAAAGAAAGCCAGTAAGCAAGCCCAAAGTCTGACTGCTCTGAAGCTCAGTTGTCCGCTCTTCAACCGCATCTGTTTCCATGTCTATAGCAGCAAAGAGATCTATAGTGACATCCCCCTGTTTCTCATCATCCATTAGATCTTTTCCAATTGCAGCAAGGTTTATTCTTCCAATTTTATTAGCCTGTAATTAAGATTGTCAACCTTTTAGAAATCAAACTACTCAAAATAAAATAAGAAAACAATAGGTGATAGGATTAAAAGAAAATGCCAAGTATAAGTTAATGTTATGCAAAATCAACACTAACACGGTCATGCTTCAAGCATAAAAAATCTGCCAATGCTAAGAAATTAAAACAATTGAAAAATAAGAGCTGAAAATTGAAACATGCTTGTGAAACTAAATTTTTCACAAGCCAACCCAGTTAGTTTAATTAAGATGAAGCAAGACAGAAAGAAGTCTTCTGAATCTGAAGCACAGAAAAAGACTAGATAGCTCTGTTGTTATCTAGAGACATTTTGGCTCATTTCCTTTCCATTTTTCTTTATACAAGAATTTCTTATTCTCTGGCAGATTTACTTTCTCTCCTTTCTTTCTAATAAGAAACTTCACTCATCCCAAAAAAAAAATTAATAATAATATAATATAGTAATAACTCAAGTATAAAAAAGTTAATCACGTATTCAATAAAAGCAAGAATACCTCATCAAGGCGCTTGGAAGAGAAAGTATTGTAATGCTCAAATGCCTCATCATCCCTGGGAAGTAGATGAGCATATCTGTAATCAAAATTATAGTTAGTAAAATTCTCAAACATTACATGATATAACTCTGGCCCTGATGCCAGTTGCATTATCACAGCAAATTAGCAGTACATACGAACAACAAATTAACACATGACTTAGTAACCCAAAAAAGAAGAAGCTTAATTCAAGTATGAGTTAGTTCCCAAATAAATAAGCTCAATTTTCCCATGCCTAGTATCCAAATACTATCATTCTCAGTTCTAAAAATAATGGTGTACCAATGTGGAGAATAAACGGTAACAATATAAGTGAACAAAAAAGTATCTA
Source organism: Glycine max (assembly GCF_000004515.6). NCBI lineage: Eukaryota > Viridiplantae > Streptophyta > Magnoliopsida > Fabales > Fabaceae > Glycine > Glycine max. The sequence goes on from NC_038241.2 coordinate 41,677,355, forward strand.
TAATTTAAAACATTCAAATTGATTTAAGACAAGATGCATATGGAAAAAGGAATAAAAATACCAGAGATAGCAAAGAACACGATGACAACAGCTAAGTAAGCAAATTCATTCTTTACTTTTGAGATAGAGAAAATAATCTAATAAACTTGAAAACTTAATGCTCTTAAAAAAACTTAATGCTCCAAAAGATACAAACCAACCAATATTAGCAGTTTGAGAGGTAGCCTTGACCTTCCTTATTTTATAGCCAATCTACAATTTACTACTCAGATTCTGGTATGATTATATGGTGCATCCCTTCTATACATCAAACACTTTCCCTAAAAATTTAAATAGCACAACTCACACAATAAGTGGTGCTAAAGACAGTTAATCAATTACAAGAGATTACAAGAATGGAACTTGTAAATCCCTTCAATGCCAACACCACCTCTTACAATCATTGAGCCAAAATTGATTCAGTATTGAATTACTGCGACTGCTTACTTCTACATAAGAATGCTATATGTGATTTTTAAGCAGCACAGTAACACATCTTACATGCTATCAAGATCAATAAAATCTTGCTTCACCAGCAAGGCTGTCAGTCTATAGAGCCCAAATGGAACAGGACCGTTGACTTCCATCCGTTGATAATATTGAAACTTAAATCCAAGAATCTGTGAAGCATGAGACTGCATAAAAGAGATAAAATCATAAGATGAAAAATTGTCCCTTAAATGTCGAAAAGTAAATATAGGAATGGCCTAGGCTTTTATTTTATCCACCTTTGGAAAAATAGGAATCAATTCTATAAACACATCATCATCAGGCTGCAGTTCAAAACACTCAAGAACCTGATAAAACATACATCAGTAGTTAAATAAAACATGAAACAAAAACTTTATATAGAAATGTGAATTAATAATAAAAATCAATCAAAAAGATCCAACTTACAATATCAAAAACACGATTTGGATCCAAATCAAAATGGCCAATTAATGACTGCAGAAGTAATCTTAATCAGCACTGTTTCAAAATGGAAAAAAAATGAAACTGGGGTAGTCATAGTACTTAAAATCATTAGAACCTTAATAATGCCAATTGTTGCTGCAGATGATTTTTGAGTAGGTGCTTCAGAGTCCCGACAAAGAAGAGTAACCTACACAATTAACTAAATTCAATTCAACATACAAAAACATCTAATTGGATCCATGCAATAACAAAACAATTGTTAAAGATGAGATTTTCAGCCAAAATCACTATGGTTGTAATAAGTAAAAAATAATCCATAGAAAACATTCTAAAAAGTCCAGAGAAAGGTAATTATGATTATACCAGCTTTGCATAGCCCTCACTCTCTTCCCTGAGAAGGTTGAATTTGGTTTGCTGATAGAGAAGTCGGGTATTAACTCTGACCTGAAATCAACGGCACAAATGAATCAAATACATACAAGAATTGAATTTAAATTTTCTGCCATGATTGTTCAAGAGTGCATGACTTTAAATATAGCTGTCATCGGCGTGCAGAGAGATTGGGCAGCCTTGATGGCTGCATTCTTAGCTTCTCTGTTGTTTTTTCTGATATCATCATTTTCTTTTGTTTAGAAGGATTATTTCATTAATTATAACACTTTCTGTCGCATGCATACATATTAGATTGCTAACCTCCTCCCCTTTTGGTGGATATTAACAACCTCCACATTTTCCTTTGGACAAAAATATAAAGTTATTTACCCTTTTAAAACTCAATTTGAACTGGTGTCTTAGAATAACAAGAAAACGGAAGAAATAGGAATAACCAAAGCAAAGAGAGAAAAACAAAAGCCCCTGGCATTATAGCATAAATATACAGAAGTTAATAACTCACCTCTTTAACCTTCAACTCCTGAGCCTTAATTTTGATCAACTCAACCTCCCCCAAAAATTCTTCCTACAAATGCATAACATATAAATAACATTTTGTAAATGCAAGAAACATACTAATGCACTAAATATTATGCCGTAGCTAAGTTTCTCAAAAAAATAGCCAGAAGCCATAAAATGAAATATAGGAAAAAGGGGAGGGAGGGGAGCAAACCTCACAACGTTCTTGAAGTAGCCTAACTGGAACCATTTCAGATTCCACAAGCCATCTTGCCTAGAAAAATGAAAATTTTAAAATCAATAATAAATTGTGAAATTTTCCAAGCGAATGAGAACCATAATGGTTACTCCAATAAGATAAAGATTTGCATCAAATAAAGTATGCAAGCTCCAATACTAACCAGTTTGATGAGACGAGAACGGAACTCTCCTGACATTGTATGCTGTAATCAAGGAGACAGGAGCACATAATTACATTAAGTGGGCTTACAACAAGCATAGTTATAAATCATTGGATACTTAAAATTGAAACAGTATTCAAAATCTCGCTCATAATTACATATGGCATACCAATATACCATTTCATGAATGCTCGCATTCATTGTTTAGTCCATTGAGTATCATAGTTATCAATCCAAAATAGCAGTTAGTGGCAACCATGAGATAATGTATAGCGGGAATATGTACAGCCAGATGGCCACCACAGTGAAATTAAAGGTATGAGATAAAAAAGTTATACAATATATATAATAAAGCTCAAATGTGTTTACAAACATCCACAATTAAAGACATAATCAGTAATCAAAATTCAGAAGTCATTATCACAACTAAACATTCAAAATTTCAAACAAAAAATCAAAAAATTCAAAAAAAGTAATTCCTGAATTCAGGATTAGTATCTTCAAGATATAATCCTTTTCATTGTCAGTTTGTTACTCTCCTCAATACTAGATTTGTGGATGTGCTCTTCCATTGTTTCCTTTCATCTACTCCTTTCCACGAGCGGGCCGTATTATAATCATAGTTGTAAAGATTTATTAAAAAAAGAAAGAATTAACCTTCAGGGAAAGTATTGGAAAGTAAATATATTTAGCAACTTATCTTTACTAGTAACAACCTTTGATTAAGACAATTCAAAATGATAGACGATGACAATAAAAGGAAGGATTAAATAACTTTAGGAGGCACAATCTACACAGCACATAGAAGAAAAATGACTTGTGTGTAACATTTTCATTAATTTGTTTGTCATTTTGTAATAATAATCCCAAATACTTAAACTTGAAATCCTATTGTAGGAAAGCCGCCCAAATTATTGTCATTCCTAGCCCACCTTAAGTGCAACACTAATTGTTAAATATGCCTCACAAATAATCAATAATGTCATGAGGTTATTGAAATATCTAGGAGTGATTAATTGTGCCACGTGGACACTAGGTGGAGAATCCCAACCAGACATTTATAACTTTTCTAGTTAGTATGGCATTAATCTTTTCTTGTAGACATGAAGTTTAAAAAATATAAAAATGCAACGAAAATTATTTGAAGTCAGTGCAGATTTCGTGTAACCCATGACACAGCTACTATTTAGAAGTTTCCATGTTTCATAGTCGATATATAACATATTCTTAGAGGATTTATACTGAAAAGGGGACGGGGAGAGAGAGAACTCGAAGCTATAACAACAAAATTCGAACGAACGAGAAGGAAAATAATTAAAAGGATTAACAAGTTCACAAAGAAAAGCATCAGCAACTCACATCTTGAGCCATCTGGGTCACTATATCAGAAAAATTTGAAGCTATTTTCTCATTGGAAGCTTTATCTGAAAATATAACAGAATCTAATGCTACTTTACACTTCTGAAAGGGCAATTCTCCCCGAACCTGACAGCAAGCAAAAACCAAAAATCAGTCTATTATCCCCAAAATGAAGCAATCGGAGCATTGAACTCGTCACCGAAATTTAAAAAATTTCAATTTAAACAATAATAAATAAATGAATAAAGCAGAAATATGATTTAATTTAACAGTGTGAAAAGGAACGCACCATGGTCCAGCAGAGCTCGTAGAGAAAGCGAAGCATTGGAACAGGTTGGGAAACCTTGAGGGCAGGGTTGCCACTCCTCCATTCCCGAATACACTCTTCCGTTACGTATGCACACTCTATGGGTGGAAGAGACATTTCGATTATGGTGGAAGCGTCAGATTCGAGGGGCGGAGATGAATCGCGAGGGAGGGTTTAAGAAGAGAATCGCACTCCCATGGACCAAACGCAAATTGAGAATTTTTTTTTAGGGTTTTCAGGGCTGGAAGGGGTTAGAGTTTGGGGACATTGCGGAATGGGTTTGGGGACATTTCTTCAAGGGGAAAAAGCTAAACTAAAGTCCCTTTATACCATTACATTCAATTAAACTTTGGCTGGAATTCATTAATAATTAACTATAGGGTTTTTTTCGGTTACATAATTAATTATTAATTATATGGTTAAATATGTTTTTCTCCACCAAAAAATATACCACTTTTGATTTTAATTCTTAAAATTAACATTTGATCCAGAATTTTAGAAATACTAGATTTTAGTTCTTTTTGTTAACTCTTAAAGAGATAAAAGACACGATAATGAGTAAATTTGTAATGTTATTTTTTACAATAACAACTCATGATAAAATATAGGCAAAATTATAAATTTGATCTATCTATTTGTGATAAAATTATAAATTTGATCTTCTTATAATTTAATTTACAAATTTAGTCCCTAATTTTTTTAATCTCATTGTTTCAATCATCAATCCCGAAATGGACATTAATGATTAATTCTTTTACCTTGAATGTCATGTGTCACCCTTTTATTAGATGTTGATCGTCACATGTCACGATTGCATTGGACATTAATTAGAGTTAAGTAATTAGCACTCAATGTCCAATTTCGAAATTGGAAACTAAAATAACAAAATTGCAAAAAATTAGGAGATTAAATTCATGAATTAAATTATAACAGAACTAAAATTGAATTTTGAGACAAATGGGGACCAAATTTTCAATTTTACCTAAAATATACCCAATAAGAATATGAAATCCCAAAATTATAATAGTTTGAAAATACCTCTTATAGAATAAATAAAGTCAAATAAATAAGTATTTCCATAAGTAAAAGTATTATCATCAAAATATGGACATTTAAACAAAATGAATATTAAAATAATATTTATAATGAGATGATAATCTTAATGAATAAAACAACTAAAAGGAGTTCACAACTAATATTATTCTCAGTAGCAATCTGAAAAATCAACCATATATTCACAATAAATTTAATATAAGACTTATATATGTATATATTTACGTACCAATAAAAATCATATTAAAGAATCACAATTCATGAAATTTTGAATAAATAAAATATTTAAATAAACACTTATAAATAAATATAACAGACATAACTTAGTGATTCCCAAAATCACAATACTCAATTCTTCAATTCCTGATATCAGTGTAAATTTCATATTTTTCAAAGGGTCTATGAATTCATATTTCATGCAATGACGTTTCAACATGTTTTTTCCATTATAGATGGAAGTATCCATCTATTATCCATCTCAAATGAACTTATTTATAATAATTTCATCCATATTTTAGATAGAGATATCGATTCTATAATCTTATATAAATAATTAAATATTCTTATCTAAATAATTATTAGATTATTTTTTGGATGTAACACAATTCAGTATGGATGATAAGATGGATCTTTTGCATTGGCTCCAGGCAGAAAACAATGTTTTCTCCAACTTTCTATCTTTATTTTTTTTTTTTACTTCCAATGAACTTGTACCAATTCTCTTGGCTCTAAAATATAATGTTCATTTGTCGAGAATGATGTTGCTTTGGCCAGAACCGGTGAGCTTGTGGATGGATCCTCCATATCATACCTCGACTTAGCCACAACACAGCTAGATTTAAGAGAATAATTGCCATGGGTGGTATGCTTCCAAATCAGGGAATCATATTGTGATAAATATTTAATCTTCCGCAACAAACTAATATCATAACATATTTAACATAATTAAGGTTAAACAAGAGGCTTAAAAGGGAATTTTATAAAGAAAAAACTCTTACTATGATAAATACTTATTTTTTCTCAGTGAATTAATATTCTCAATTATTAATTATTCTTATGTTTAAATAAGGCACATCAATAAATATAACATGTATTTGTATATGATAATTTCTTTATTAATTCAAAATTCTTTAATGCATCGATTCACTTCTCCGACTTCCTACACAACTACTCTTCGATATGAGCTGCTACCTGAGATGATTTATAATTATTTTTTCAGTCTTTTCCACTTCTTCCCCTTTTTCCTCTCTATTTTCCCAACAACAATTAAGATGAATGAGTGATGTTAACTCATTGGCAAATGCACCAAAATGTCACAAGTAGTAAAGTTAAAATGGGAAATTCGAGTGTCGAATCCACAAGAACTTTGTTTGTACTTGGATTAGTATAAATCCAATTTTTAACCAATTGACAAAATAGAAAAGATAAGGAATTGTAAGTGAAATAAAGAAAAAAAGTAAAAGATAAAAAACAAGAAAAATAAGCAGTTTTTGAATGCGAAAGATGAATTCATAATGCAAATATGTTGGGGCCTAGCATACCAAACTACTTGAGGTGTAATGTTAATAATTTTTCTCTATTTAATGTTATCTTACTTTTTATCCACATCCATTTTGATACTTTAACCCTAATTCTCAAGTAAAAGAGTCTGATTTATTTATTTTCTCTCCAAAATTCATTTGCAAAGATAAAACAATAAATTGCATTAAGAACAAAGATGCATGAATAGGGTAAACAAACTCATTCTATTCCTATATATGATTTCATTTAGATGTCTTTTCCAGTTCTTTGGAAAATAAACACTTTCTAATGCCTACATCCTACACAGATGCATGAATATGGGTAATCAGACCACAATCAATAACAATAAGCACGTAAAAGAACCATAAAAATTGGAATTGCATTAAATATATAGTAGGAAAGAATTACATTACAAGAGTTTGGCAGCTGAGCTCCCAATAATTGAGGGTTTAGTCTCTCATTGTCATAAGAGACTTTACACTATAGGATTTGATGAGGATTGAAGAAGAAGGGGAATGGATAAGAAGGGAAGAAATGGTTATAGAAAGGGTTTTTCCTATTTGAGATGCTCAGGTTTTTGGTGTATTTAATGTGTCTTTCTCCTTTGCTTCCTAGGCCTTAGTTAGCTTAAAATCCATGCGATCAAAAAGTAAAGTAGAAGAATACAAGAAAAGTCCTTTGCCAGTATGGTGGTGATCACGCCCTTAGCGCGTGATTCTTGTTAAGCACAACTTCAGGTTTTTTGTGGGTCTTATTTGCGCTAAGTTTGGGTTGGCCACTAAGCGAGGTGTCGCGCTGAGTCTGTCTTGCGCGCTAAGCGAGATGTTCCAACTTCAACTTCTTCTTCAATGTTTTTTCTTCAAGTTTCTACATCAATTTACCTCCAAAGTACTTGTAGTTTCCCTTCTTTTGAATCATGCTTATCAAAAACTAAAATGATATTAAAATTCTCTTTATTCTCTTAAAAACAAATAGTAAAGTAGAAGAATTCTAACTATTATTGTTTAATTTGACTATCAAATAAAACTAAATTTCACAGTTATCAAGTGATCAACAACATGTAGTTACAACTGTCTATATTTCAATCAAGATTTATGACAAGTCAAAGAACAAAGAAAAAGGTTACTTGTTAGAAATAAAAAAAAATCCTAGGAAGGATAGAGAAAGAAAAAAAAAACTGATGCAATATGCCTACCAAATTTTTGTGTACATGGGATAAATATAACAAAGTAAACACATAGTTCACAATAAACCATACTTACCCTTATATAATGTACCATTCATCTATATTTAAAGTTATAAATTTCATATAAATAAAGTCAAATAAATAATTAAATTTGTTGAAAATTAAATTTACCTTTTATTTAAACATCTTATCATAAAATATATTTTTAAATAACTTATCATGAATGTTATATCAAACTTTTAAAATATGTTTATGTTAAATAAATAAGTTAAAATTGATTTTTTATAAAGTTTGACATACATATTTTTATCTTTATCTTGATGTTAAATTATTACAAATTAGACTTTTATTATCACAATTTGGGCTCTTAAACAGGTTTATAGGCCAAGTCAATTTTTTTGTAAGTTAGACTCAGACCCTTAAAGAAGACCTTTGACGGGTAAACATGTTAGACTTAGACCATGTACACTCTTAACCAAGGTCAATGTAGACCTACAAAGTCTAACTCGACTCATCTTATTTCCATCCCTATCGAAAACACAAATAATCTCAAAAGATGTAAATGTTCAAAAAATTTAATGTGATGAAGAGACTCGTATCCAAATCAAGACTAACACCAAGCTTCATTACAAATATTTAGGCAAACCATTTTTTATCCCTACACACCAAAAAAGGATATTTTGACCCGTAAAGAAAAAAAAGAATGTTAACTCATTGTTTTGTTTTATTCTAATCCAAATGTCAACTCATCGTAGTTCTTTTTTACTTAACTTTTTTAGCAAAATGATAATGATTTAATTAATAATTGATTTTTCATGTGATTTTTTTAGGTCAACATGACATTAATGCAAAGTATCTTTCAACTTTGGTGATGACTAATTTCTATTTGGAAACATTACTAATCCATTTCTAACCACACTTTCTATTTATAGAACTTGAACTCAACCTAATCCAATTTTACTTGGACCAACAACTTATTGGTGATTTTTTATGCGATTGATGTTGTCTTTCTCTCTCTTTTTTAATTGCCTAATACAAACATAATTTTAAATGATAAAATCAAATATTAAAGAATACATACATCTTGTTTTCTAAATCATATAAGTATTAAAATTATACTAATTGAATAAGAAACAAAAGAGAATATTTTTTGGTCCTAATTATAATTATAAGAAACATAAAATCACTTTTAAGTGTATCAATTAATTGTTAAATTTATTTTTTATATTTAATTATTTGTGAGGTCTAGTAATGATATACATTTATTTTCTATGGAGGATGGTGTATTTATTGAATCATTAACAAAACAATATATATTCATTAGTAATCACCACTTAAATCATTTTTATGTTATGGGTAATTTTGGGATAAAATTAAAATTTATCATACTACTAATTCAAAATAACCAATTTAAACCATTTTATATGCGTGTACTAATATGTGTATTTAGATATTATATGTTTAAATATCTTTCACTAACAAAAATCTAACACACTAACAATTAATATTTGTGTTTAAAAAATGTACATATAAAAGTAGGTAGGTAGATGTTGGTCAATAATCCTAAAAAAATATTGAAACACAAATGAGTTTTATTATTTTTAATGCATTAAAATGTATGATTATATTAAAAGATTAATGATGATGTATTGATAATATAAAATAATTGTATATTGTCATAAATTACAAATCACCGTTTAAAATGACTTTTAAGATAATTTTGTATAAATCAACAAATTTAAAATATCATATGATAAATTAGAAAATTTCACAAGAATATACATCAACCATCACTATAACACAAGAAATTAAGATATATATGAATCTATAACTCTTTGTTTACCTTCTTTGTGATTTTTTCATTCTATTTTTGTTTTAAATGTTTATATATATATATATTTGAATTTTTAAATGTTTGTACATAGTATTACAATGTTTACAATTAAAAATAATATGAAAAATATGTGGCTTTTTTATTTTTGTCAAAAACATGTTCATCTCATTTCTTTCATACCAACTAGGAACAAAATCAAAACAATGAGGACTAATAAGAATCTATATCCCTCTGATAAACAATGGACAACTGATTTGTCGACGTACAAATTGTATAGAATAACAATCACGTTTAACAACCATCACAAGATTTCAAAATTACACCAAATTATGTTAATTTGAGACTTCTAGTTTCCATGCAATTCACCAAATGTTTGCAATTTCTCTCAAAACAACTTTTTGCAGCCTTAACGCCCATACCCATTTAATAGCAATAAAGAGAGCTTGAGCCAGAGCTTATTGTGACAGTGGAGTCCCTTGAAACCAAGAGGTAGAGGCCCTAACGAAACAACCATTGTGATCCCAAATGCATGCAACAACACCATAAAGACAAACTTCATTAAAAATTGATGCGTCTACAATGTACTTCAAAAAAAGTCAGGTTGAGACTTCAAAAAATTAGTTACGTGTTAACAATTAGTTAAAACAAGGCCATAATAAATAGTTTGCTTATTGCAAAACCATATTAAATGGTCTCGGGTTCAAAACCCAAAATTAGTTACAATAAAAATATACGACCAAGAAAAAGATTATGTATGATGTGAAGTATTTAAATTTCAAATATGATATCAATGGAGAGTTGGTTATGTAAAAGGAGCTAGAGTTCGAATCTTTGGGAAAAGATATCTGTATTTAATATTTGAATGTTTCTCAAATAATAAATTAGTTAAAAAAAAGTTGAATGCGATGAGATTGGTATTTTAATTTTTTGTTTACCTAGTTATCATCTAGTTAAAATTAATTAATTGGGTGTTTTAGAATAAAAAAATAGGAAAAGGGGAATTGATATTTTTTTAAACTTAAATATAATTATGATTTTTTTTTGATCTATAATTTTAGTTCATTTATTTTAAAATTAAGAAATTCGATTGTCTACGTTTAAAAATACACAATTTTAGTTTTCTAATTTTAAAACAAAGACATTTAGTTCTTTTATTTTAAAAAATATATAATTTTAATCAAAATTTTAATTTTGTTTATGTTTTTTTATTCAATAGAATCATAAATGTAACATAGTCATTTAAAATATGGTTTATTTAATTACAAATTAAGAAATAAAACATAACAAAATAAAATATTAAAATAAAATTATGAATTTTCTATAATACGAAACATTGTAGATTTTAAAAAATATAATAATTAAATATTTATATTTTAAAATATGAAGACTAAAATTATAAATTTTTTAAAATAAAAAATTAAATATGTTAATTTTAAAATAAAAATTGAAATTATGGATCAAATAAAATAAAAAGAGCAAAATTATATTTAAGGTTTTTTTTTTTATAAAAATTGACGAATTGATCCATTTCGTGTTGAATAAGAATTGAAGATGCTCCTATATACAAAAACAAAGTGACATTTCAATTTCACTCACAAACCCAAAACCAACTCCTTCCTCCTTGCCCCTTCTCAGATCGCCGGTTCCGTTAAGTCCCAAAACTCGAACCCTAGCCCTAACCCTAACCATAACCCTAACCCCAGCTATTCGAATTCCCCTCCTCTTCGCGCAATCATGGCGACGTCTTTGGTGAGCTCCGCGGGTGGGATGCTGGCGATGCTGAATGAGCCACATCTCTCGCTGAAGCTTCACGCTCTCTCCAACCTCAACAACTTGGTCGACACCTTCTGGCCAGAGATCTCCACTAGTCTCCCAAAGATGTGCGCATTCTCCTTATCCCTTTCGATCTCTGTGTTTTTGCCTCTTTGGATTTGGGTTTTGCGTGTGGTTTTATATTTCTTTGTTCAGATGAAAGTAACATGGTTTCAATTGCTGTGCCCTTTTAGTTTATCTGAGTATGTTAGCTAAGAATGATGAAAAAAGAACTATTTAATTGCAGTTATTGGGTTGTATTTTTTTTTTTAATTACGGTTTAGTAGTTAAATTTTATTTGCTGGGGGTCCGTTGAGTTCGTGTAGTAACCCACTTTCCGCATATACATTTAGTGATAAAAATTTCACGATTCAATGTGATGTGGTCTTGAAAGCATGACTTCTCAATTAAGGGAAATAGTTTTAAATGAATATTCTTTGTACAACATATCACTTCCCAAATCACTCAGACTTTGTTATTGACGCTTGTGATCCTTATTTTGCTTCATGCTCTGATTTTGCCCCTCGTTTATTTGCTTAACTTAATCTTTGATGGGAATGTCGAGGATTGAACCTGTGTGTTTTGATTTATGTGTTAAACAGAGAGTTTGCACGAGGTTTCAACCTTTGTTTTGAAAGCATGGCTTCTCAATCTAGGGAATTAGTTTTAGCTAAATCTTCTTTGTGCTGCAATTTGTAGACTTTGTTATTGACGCTTTTGGTCTTATAGTTGGCTTGATGATCTTATGTTTGGCTGGGGTGGTTGTTTGGTGAATTAAATCTTTGGTGTGTGCTGAGGATTGAACCTGTGTGTTTTGATATATGTGTTGAACAGAGAGAGTTTGCATGAAGATGAGGAGTTTGATCAACATCAAAGGCAACTTGCTGCACTTCTTGTATCAAAGGTATTTTTGTTCTACTTATTATTTGAACTTGTGTCTTCCTTTGAAAATTTATGAGATGGCATTTTTGCTTGTGAAACCATTTTCTTTGAGATGGATTGTTTTTCATAATATTTGAGATATAAGAAATAAGTATTGTCTTTCATCTCCTTTTGATCTTATTCAACTTTTAAAGCTGTCACCCAAGGCAATATGTTTTTTCTCATTTCTGTAAAGTTTTATTCCCAGATACTGATGTTGGTTTCATAACTTTTCTTGTATGATCTAATTTTGCTTCACTCATGAATCTTCAGGTCTTTTATTACCTGGGTGAACTTAATGACTCGTTGTCTTATGCCCTTGGAGCTGGTCCTCTGTTTGATGTTTCAGAGGATTCTGACTATGTGCACACTCTTCTTGGTGAGAGTTTTTATTTGGGTTTTGTTTTTCTTTTTTTGATAAGTCATTGTGTATGGACCTTGCAAGGGGCATCCTTTTGTCTATGCAAGTGAGATTGAATCGGTAATATTGGTTCAGTTGCTGTTACTTGTTAGTGGTTTGATTTTTTTTCATTTTAGTATTCTTAAATATTTGTTATTAACTAATATAAGTGAATTTGAGCTCCAATGGAAATTATATTTATCTTATTTTATTTTCAGCTAAAGCCATTGATGAATATGCCAGCCTTAAGTCTAAGGCAGCAGAGTCAAGTGATGAATCTATCAAAGTGGACCCAAGGTTGGAAGCAATTGTGGAGAGGCTGTTGGATAAGTATGTGAGCCACAATCATTCTTCTGATTTCTGTATCCAAATGTATCTTAACTCGAATTTCCCTTACTTTTTGTTGCTTTTCCCTGATTTAGGTGTATCGTGGATGGAAAATACCAACAAGCTATGGGAACTGCTACCGAATGCAGGAGATTAGATAAACTAGAGGAGGCAATTACAAGGAGTGACAATGTTCAAGGAACTTTATCATATTGCATTTACATCTCTCATTCCTTTGTAAACCTTAGGGAGTACAGACAGGAGGTAAGGGAAATAAATATTTTCTAGTTGTTTAGAGTCCTATACACAGTATGCATCTGGTGATTTTTTTCATTTGCTTTTTCCTCCTTTCAACTTTACTTGTAGAGTTGTATTCTATTGATATGGGTTATAGTTTTAATTATCTTTGAAATATCTCTCTGGGCTTTGGTTCTTAATTGGAATGTTGCATCTTTATCTATTGTGTACTCAATTGAGATGGATATTTGGCTGTTGGACGGGTTTATATGGTTGAGGAAGTGGAAGATCTGATGAACACAATCTGAAATGGAACTGAAAATAACAGCAGGAGGAATGGATAAAATATTTTCTTTGACAACTTGGTGACCTGTGGTGTGACTTGCAACTTACAAAATGTGAAAAATACTTTTTAACCATAGTGTTTCTGATAGAAGGTTGACATTGATCCTTGTTCTTTCTGTCTAGGTTCTCCGTCTCCTTGTTAAAGTATTTCAAAAGCTTCCTTCACCAGATTATCTGAGCATTTGCCAATGTCTTATGTTCTTGGATGAGTCAGAGGGTGTTGCAAGCATACTAGAGAAGCTTTTACATTCTGAAAACAAAGATGATGCACTTTTGGCATTTCAAATAGCTTTTGATCTGGTAGAGAATGAGCACCAAGCTTTTCTTCTAAATGTTAGAGATCGCCTTGCACCACCTAAGTCTCAGCCTTTGGAAACTGCACAGCCAAAACCCAGTGAGACAGCTTCTACTCAAAATGCTAGTGCGAATGGACAGGATGATGTTCAGATGACCGATGATGATTCTGTTCCTATGGTCAATGTGCCAGAGGATCCGATTGAAACCATGTATGCTGAGAGGTTGAACAAAATAAAGGGAATTTTGTCTGGGGAAACCTCAATACAGTTGACTCTGCAGTTCCTTTACAGTCATAACAAGTGAGGCAATTTCTATGATCATATTATAGTATATCCTCTTTTTCATTGTTGGTTTTAATCTCACTGTAGTATTGTTTTCATTCTTACACTTCCACTGCTTTGTTGCAATTTGCATTTAGGTCTGACCTCCTTATTCTAAAGACAATAAAGCAGTCTGTGGAGATGAGGAATAGTGTCTGTCATAGTGCTACAATATATGCCAATGCAATAATGCATGCTGGAACAACTGTGGATACTTTCCTCAGGGAAAATTTGGTCAGTTACTATAGCTTATTTTGTATTTATCCCCTCTCCCCATGATTTCCCATGCATTTTGATTGCTTTCCATCCTTAAGAATTTCATCCCTTGAAAATTTTAGGATTGGTTGAGCAGAGCTACTAATTGGGCCAAATTTAGTGCAACGGCTGGTCTTGGTGTTATCCATAGAGGCCATTTGCAGCAGGGGAGGTCACTGATGGCACCATACTTACCTCAGGGTGGGACTGGAGCTGGTGGTAGTCCATACTCAGAAGGTGGTGCTCTCTATGCCCTTGGTCTTATTCATGCTAACCATGGAGAGGGCATCAAACAATTTCTTCGTGATAGCCTGCGCAGTACAACTGTTGAGGTGCTTATAAATAATGCTCATGTTCTTTTTTGCAGAACCAGAAATAACCTATGGTTATATATTTAACGTGAGTTTTATGGGCAGGTTATTCAACATGGTGCATGTTTAGGTCTTGGTTTGGCATCCTTAGGAACTGCTGATGAAGATATTTATGAAGAAATAAAAAATGTTCTCTACACTGATAGTGCTGTTGCTGGCGAGGCTGCTGGTATTAGTATGGGCTTACTCATGGTTGGAACTGGCAGTGATAAGGCAAATGAGATGCTCACTTATGCCCATGAGACTCAACATGAAAAGATTATTAGGTAAAGATGTTTCACTTGACAAGGTGTGAAACTGTGGCTTCTCTTGCTTTGATATTTATGATTGTTCAATATTTCAGGGGGTTAGCATTGGGAATAGCTCTTACAGTTTATGGAAGAGAAGAAGAAGCTGACACTTTGATTGAGCAGATGACTAGGGATCAAGATCCAATATTGCGTTACGGTGGCATGTATGCTTTGGCCTTGGCGTATAGGGGAACAGCAAACAATAAGGCCATACGCCAGTTACTGCACTTTGCTGTGTCTGATGTGAGTGATGATGTCAGGAGGACTGCAGTTCTAGCATTAGGGTTTGTGTTGTACTCTGATCCAGAGCAGGTTAGCTCTCCTTTTCTTTTTATTTTCCCTTGTTCTGGATTGCCTTTCTGTGGTTGTATTGGTTTTTTGGGTTATCTTGTTGATATTTTCAATGTTGTATTTATTGCAGACTCCACGAATTGTTTCCCTCCTGTCAGAGTCTTACAATCCACATGTTCGATATGGAGCAGCTCTTGCTGTGGGTATTTCCTGTGCGGGTACAGGTCTCAGTGAGGCTATTTCTTTATTGGAGCCTTTGACATCGGATGTTGTTGATTTTGTTCGTCAAGGTGCCCTTATAGCAATGGCTATGGTCATGGTTCAGATCAGTGAAGCTAGTGACTCACGTGTGGGAACATTTAGGTAAGTCTGTCCTATTTATTTTGGACAGTGAGGCTATATATTTGTTGTTTTCTTACAATAATTGTGTTCTAGGCGACAATTGGAGAAAATTATTCTGGACAAGCATGAGGATACCATGAGCAAGATGGGAGCAATTTTGGCATCAGGAATCCTTGATGCTGGTGGCAGAAATGTGACCATAAGGTTACTTTCTAAGACAAAACATGATAAAATTACTGCAGTGGTTGGTCTTGCAGTTTTTAGCCAGTTTTGGTATTGGTACCCTCTAATTTATTTTATAAGCTTGGCCTTTTCACCCACGGCTTTTATTGGGTTGAACTATGATCTGAAATCCCCGAAGTTTGAGTTCTTGTCACATGCAAAGCCTTCACTTTTTGAATATCCCAAGCCTACTACTGTTCCCACAACTACTTCAACTGTGAAACTTCCCACTGCTGTTCTGTCAACCTCAGCTAAGGCTAAAGCTAGGGCTAAGAAAGCTGAAGAACAGAAGGCTAATGCTGAAATTTCATCTGCTCCTGACTCTGCATCAGTTGCACCAAGTGGTGGAAAAGCAAAGTTATCCGGTGAGAAGGATGGAGACTCAATGCAGGTAATGCATTTTTTTTAATTAATTAATGAAGGCCTTCCTTTGATATTTCTGAATTCAAGGAACTATTTAGAAGCCTTAGAAAATAGAAAAGAAAGGATAAGGTTGAAAATTTTCTCGAGGTTGCTTGCTAGTTGCTAGTATGCATTATGTGTATTTGTATTGAGCATTGGCTGTTAAGTCTGAACAGTATTTTTTTTGTTTTCTTCCTCATCATTTAGTCTGGATGGGTGGGTACTGATTACTCCCTGTCCAAATTATTTGTTGCTAATTTTTTGTTTTGTGTGGGAGGTTGATAAGTTTAAGTGACTACTATTAAGTTAATATTAGGGATTGTGGATTGCAGTTCTGTTGCTGATTAATTTCTTCGGTGGTGTTACTAAGTAGGTCCAAGACTTGGTATGTAAAGAGGGGGAGGAGGGTAGCTATGGTTCTTGTAAAATGGCTGTGGTTTGATCCTGGAGATCAAACAGTCCCTGATAGATCTTGGCTGGATATTTTTTGCATGTGGGCAGAGTGATGGTAGAGATTTTTTCTTAAATGCAAAATTGATTTTATAAACAAAGTATTGTTGATTACAAACTGTTAGATCCATGACTTATCACATGTATTCGTTTGCTTGATGACCTTTTTAAATTTTAAACTTTTGAAGGTTGATAGCCCAACAACAGAGAAGACATCAGAGCCTGAACCATCTTTTGAGATTCTGACTAATCCTGCAAGGGTGGTTCCTGCACAGGAGAAGTGTATTAAATTTTTGCAGGATAGCAGATATGTTCCGGTTAAGTTGGCACCATCAGGATTTGTGCTTCTCAGAGACTTGCATCCTACTGAGCCAGAAGTGCTTGCTCTAACTGACACGCCCTCATCTACCAGTTCTGCTGCTGGTGGGTCAGCAACAGGATTGCAGAGTTCTTCATCAGCCATGGCTGTGGATGAGGAACCTCAACCTCCTCAACCATTTGAATACACCTCATGAGTTTGAACCTGATTCCACTAAGTTCAAATATTCGATATTCGTCATGGTGCTTATGAAAATTGGTTCTTCTGAGGAGAGTAGCTACCTACGTGTGAATGGATCAACTCTACTGCTCTGTTACCCACTTGAAATCGAGTTCTGGGGCTTGGTTTTTCATTTTTCCTGAACGCACTGTACTGTGGTATTTGCTCCAATATGTAGTTAATATGTGTACTGGTTCATACTATATATTTTCAAAGTGGGGTGCCGAAGCAGCGTGCGGCCAATCTGCTGTGTCAATGTGTTTTTCTTTTTTATCGTTTCCAATTTGTTTTTGAAGTACTTCTCCAATTTCTGGTCACCAAATGGGGGGCCAAGGATTCTTCTATTTGTAGGGTAGTGGCACTTTCAAAGAAGGCCAAGGATTCTATTTGTAGGGTAGTGGCACTTTCAAAGAGTTTCTTTCTCTTTTAAAAACTCGTTAATCTTTTATGTTTACTGTTAACAGCTCGAGATTACGAATTTCTGATTTCTGAAAGTGAATTTAAGCTCTCTTATCTCTTATTGATTGTAGTTGGTAGTTGTGAAATGATAAAAGGAATTAGGATCGAGTTAGATTTATGATTTTCCTTGTCAATTTAAAATGAAACACAGTGGTGGACTGTATGAAAGGGGGGTAATGAATATGCGATTTGTTGCCCGGGATTGGCATTTGGCAGTTCCTTTGGGTTACGTACGATATTCTGCCTTATGCAAACATCATATGATATGATCTTTGCTAGCCTAGCTCTGACTCGTTATATTAGCCTAGCTATATAACCGTTGAATTGATAGATCTTGTTAAGTGGATCAATAGCAATGTTTATGCAAAGATTACTCATTTCTAAGGAGTCAATAAATTGAAAATACAACTTTTAGCATATTGAGAACTTCAATTCTATTTAATTGATTTTTTTTTGTCCTAGATAAAATGTCAACGTTTTCCAAAAGAAAAATAGTGCTTTCATGTTGTGCTTACATAGTCAACTCTCATATTCGAAACTCAATATTCTGTCTTCGAAACCCTTATAAGTCTGTAGTTCTTTCTATGATCAATAGACAACTTATGTCAGGAAAGACTAATTTATTAAGTGCGAATATAGTTCATCTTATTTTAAAGAAAGGATGATTTATTTTTTATAGTTTTTGAGAGAGATTTTGAAGAATGAGTAATTATTTCTTCAATGATAAGCTCTCCAAGCATACATTGAGTTGATTTATTTTAAAAATATAATCTATAACATTATTTTTAAAAACTTGAAATAACACAGTTATATTAAAAAAACTTTCCGAAAGTTGAAGGTCAATGAAACTATATGACGTTAACATATTTCCTTTCTTAAAACAACATTTTACATCACATTTTTTTATTATTCATATATACGAAATAGAATTTAATTCAAGAGAAGTTGCAAAAGTCTAAAGGATATTTGAGCCTTAAACGAAAATTACCTTGAAAATAATGTAGAATATATATTCTTAAATTCATTTATTTTTTTTCTTTTTATGTTATAAAGTCAGCCATATATTAAACCAAATATTTTTAAATTATAAAATAGACAAATTGTTCAATTTTTAAAATATATTTAAGTGATATTTAATAATATTCTATAATTTTCCACACATTTTTAAAAGAATATGTATGTTTTTACTAAACTAAATATTTTTTTTTATTTTGAACATACATTCTTAAATTATTTCTTTCGTATATATATGATTAAAAACAATCTAGGGAAAAGTGGGACCCTAAGCGTTGGTGATTAAAAATTAGAAAGGGTTCATTTATTAGTTTATAATGCTTTTTTTTAATTTAAAAAAAAAAAGAACTAAGTTTTAGACAATAACGAGCCATATATATTTGAAAGAGTTTAATAAAGATTAACTAAGCGGAACATATATAGAAAAGAGTTATAATTCAGTAATTGACACAGATAGACATATACTAGTAATATTTAGTGGCAACATTTATCAAACTCGTTAGAATTTTATAGATTTCAGTACGTCCGTAGCGCTTCTTGTGGCATCCAACCAAGTGTTTGACCTGGGAAGGGGAGAATTCCCACTATTATTCCTTTCTTGCTGGTGTGTTGTGTGCTGATATACTATTATTGCTATCAACGTGGCCATATCATATTCTAATTAATCATGAAGTATTACCAAGCCGTATAAGAGATGGATAATTTAAGTGAGTTTTCTAAACGGTATGACCCCAATTCAACTCCTCAAGTATGAAATAGAATAGAATATGGCAGCCAATGCGATCTAGGCATTATTAGCACCAACCAACCCTTTTCTTCTGAATATAGTGACTACCAAAATCCTATACGAGAAAATTTTACAGAGAAAAAAAAAATAATAATAGTGAAACCCTAATCATAGGGAAGTATCGGGAGATGCAAAAGAAAGGAAAAAAAAATATATTGAATTTACATGATTTTCCTCATCCCGTGGGGAGAATCTGTACACAAGTTGAGGGTAGTGGTATACATTTACTCAGATTGAAATCATGTTCAGCTGGTGGTTAGAAATGATCACTGCATATGCCTGTTGTATGCATATCCTCAGATATCTTCAAAAACCAACTGATTAAAGCACATTCAAATTACCAGCAAACTACGAAAAAATGCCAGTAGTGAAAGTAAGTGTCTTTCATTAAACATTAAGTTGCTTTTCAAGTTCTGCCATTTTCTATTAGGCTGTTGTCTGTGGTAGGCTTGGGGTTGAAAAACTTTGCAACTGCTTGATACAGATTTTCTTCCTCAAAAGGCTTTGAGACGTATCCATCCATCCCATATTTCACGCACTCATCATATGTGGCGTGAATTACATCAGCTGTCATGGCCAATATAGGTATATGGTACTTGTCTTTCCACCCATTTCCTTCACCATTCATCTGCTGCTCATTTGCCTTTGTCTCCATCATCCGAATTCGCTGAGTTGCTTGAAACCTACAAATATTATGATGATATTTTATCAAATCCATCTCAATATCAAGAACTGGTGATGGCAGGGTCAACAACACGGTTGATGATCATAGAGAACACTCAAGTTAACGTAGAAAATTATAATATACAAAAATTCTAGAAATTATTTTCTTTATAAAGTTGAATTAAAAGATACACCTATTACCTAACATATTTCAAATCTTCTTTCAAATTTTAAATGTAGATGCCATCTTGCACAATAAATTGTCCATGGAGTAATTAATGTGCCATTTCAAATCCTCATAGTAGAAACCATCTATTGCGAGGGATTAAAAACATATTTTACCCTTATAACAAAGCAGCCATCCATGGAGTAATAAATGTGCTATTTCAAATTATCTAGACAATTCTTGCTCATGTTATGCAACTTTTGTTATAAGTTATAGGCAACCCTGAATATAAATCGTGTTTGCTTGAATACTGGACCAGCTACGTGTACACAAGACACACGATTACTCCCAAATACTCTTTCATGCTCCTAATATATATCATGCTTCCATGCGATAGTCAACAAACCTCAACTAGTAAAGATGAATGCATATAAATTGCAAAAAGATTTTATATTAACACAGCAGTTATCAATGTTAACACTTTTAATTGTCTAGCCTTTGATAAAAGAAATTGTTTACAATCCAATCTAGGTTATCTGTAAATAATACAGCAAAAAATATCAAAATAGTAGCATATAATGGTTTTAAGAGAAATCACATTTGTATATAAACTTTATAAAAATAAAAATGTACAACAAACTGAGAAAAAGGAAGAAAAGAGAGAAGTGTGACTAAAGATTGATTGATGGATAGAGATAAAGAGAAAATAGAATAGTAAAAAACGCATGAATAATATAACTATTAAATAGGGAAATAATCAATAGTCAATGCAAACAAGCGTACCCGTCCATTTCTGGCATTTGAATATCCATGAAGCAAGCATCAAAATTGTGAGGCAACTGCAGCATTTCAAGAGCAGTTTTGCCACTTTCTGCACACGTCACATCAGCTCCAAAATTTTTTAATGCACCTGCAGCGACCCTCCGGTTTACCACATTGTCATCAACCACTAAGATTTTTTTCCCACAAAGAAGGCTTCGTACCAAAGTGGAACCATTAGGCTTCATGTCTTTCCCATGCTGCCTCTTCTTCCCTGTTCCAAGAACTTGCTGAAGACAAGCAGCCACCATGCTAGCTCTTAGAGGCTTCATGATCACAGTATCACTGAAACCTGCAGCTTTAGCTTTATCAAATTCAGCATTACCGATGTTGGTCGCAAGAAGGATCATTTGAGGTATCTTAAACATATGCCCATTTTGTTTCCAGTCCAGTTGCCACACATTGAAGATCTCGTCCTCTCCACAAACCCATGAATCTTTCTCAACAAAAATAATATCGGGCTGAAATAATCTGCCACAACCAACCAGTTTAACTCAGTGAATGAACTGAGCCACACGTACATAAACAAAACTCAGAAAAAAAGAGTTTAAAATTTCAAAATTTGTCAAGCTTTGTGAAGACACATTCTATAACATATTGAAAAAAGTAGCCTAGTTTGTTATCAAGTTGAAGATAGCTCTCCCCAAAACACCACATAAAACTCCAATAGGGGAAAAACTTCATTATGAAAACTTAGCATTTTAGTTATAGACAAGACTATGCTACATATGCCAGCCTATACATGGAAGACCATAATCTGCTGAGATACTAGCTTGGTATACTCCCAGATTTAACTGTAGAAAATGCATTTTAATGAAGATTGCAAACTCAGTTTAAAGAGATTAAGAATTATAATATAATTCATAAGCATGTTTAACAATAATTACTAAAATGTTGATGCTGTTGTCGTTTATTATCACATTCAGTATCTTCATATTTGACACCAAAATAAGGGAAATTAAAATCTTACACCGAGGTCAAAGAACCATTTTTCCCACATAAAGAAACAGCCTTATTGATGCTATTTGCAACTTTAGCTTGTATCCCTAGTCTCTTCAGATGGTATCTAGTCACTGCTGCTCTAACAGGTTTTCCATCAACCACTATGGCTTTAAGCCCTCTAAAATTGGAAGGCAGATCTTCCAAATTATGTTTCTTCATGTCAGTTATTGCATTTTTCTCAATCGTTCCAAAACCTGCAGTAAATGAAAATGTGCTGCCAACCTGCAGTTGGCTTATGAAACTTATCTCACCACCCATTAGTTCAACCAGGCATTTACTGATACTCAAGCCAATGCCAGTACCACCATAATGTCGAGAGGTTGAGCTGTCTGCCTGCACAAAAGGCATGAAAATCCTATCTTGGGCTGAGAAAGGAATTCCAATTCCAGTGTCCTCCACACTGACCATCAAGGTGACTTGCTCATAAGATTCACTGGCTGCCTTTTTAACAGAAGCATCAAAGAAAAATTCTTCATCAGCAATTAGATGCTTAAAATTGTCCCAGCTGTTCCGCTCATCAGCTGCTTCATATCCACTTAAAGTTTTGGAATTATAAGCACCAGACATATGCACAGGTTCGCCTGATCCTCTGTTTATAAATTTCTCAGTTTTTCCATTCATTGTGGACATACTATTTTCAGATAGATGGACTTTCACAAATATATGTCCTCGCTCAGTGAACTGCAAGATATTAATCAGTAATGTTATCATGGAGTACCTTGCTAACAAATTACTGCATAAAATTGAGAAAACGAACTCAAAGGATTCAAACACACTCTCCCAGGTAAAAAATTGTATCCAGTTAGATTAGAAGGACATTTCCAACACAACATGAATATTAGTAATGCAAATGCACATTACATAAGACAAATTAACTTTGAAAATTCCACTTACTTTAACAGAGTTGCCAACAAGATTTGTTACTATTTGTCTGAATCTCCCAGGATCTCCCATAACAATATCTGGAACTTTATCAGAAACAAACACCGCCAGCTATACTTCCCAAAACCATATTAAGTCCAAGTCAGAAGAATTGTGAATTGGAATCGCAGTAGCAACATCATCACCCGATGATATAGGAACCCGGAAAGGTGAAACAGAGAGGAAAATGAAATAAAGTCCTCAATTAAAGAAACAAGAAATATGAAATTCTACAACTTGGATAAACCAAAATGACCTCTAGGCCTTCACAATCGGTTTAGCAACAGTTACACATACCTCTAAACCTTTGTTCCTGGACTTCTCAGAAAAAAGAGAAAGGACATCATCAAGTATGGAACGAATGTCAAATGGAACTGCTTCCAGCTCTAACTTGCCAGCTTCAATTTTAGCCCGGTCAAGTACCTCATTTATTAAGGCTATCAGAGCCTTCCCACATGCTTGAGCAGTCTGGGCATAATCTCGTTGAGTTGAACTCAATTCTGTCTTTAGAAGCAGACCAAGCATTCCTACAGCAAAATGGATTTTAATGATAGCATCACTAATGAGAAAGTAGAAGGTATGCAAGAATGTGTTACTTTTTAGAGGAGAGAGAGAGAGAGAGAGAGAATCTTGAAGTTACCTAGAATGCCATTCATGGGTGTTCTGATTTCATGAGAGACAGTAGCTAGAAACTGACATTAAAAGAAAAACCAGTTTTAGTGATCGGTGAGTAATCAAAGGAACTAATGAACCGTGCTAACAGTATGCCAGGAAAAGCACCTGTGACTTGGCAACATCAGCTGCTTCTGCTCGGACTTTTAATTCCTCCATTTGATGAAAATCATCCTCTACTTTGACAATGTGATTTCCAGCACCATATAAAATATAACCCACTAATAAAAGAATCACAAAGAATAAGAATGCCGTGGTAAGTGCTATCCAATTTGTTGGTGCCTTCTGGTGATACCTGTTCAAAAACCTGATGATAAGCATCTTCTGAACAAAAATTGAAACTTCCTGCAGAAAATATATAACAGCCAGAAGCACCTACCTACATATCATTGTATGGTTCCTGTATGGATCTCCAAAATCAAGCTTACTTTCATGGACAAGAGACATATCACCTTCTTCGTTTTGGTTGCCATACATGATTAAGGGGTTAGTAGAATTTGTGATATCATATACGTTCACCAAAATTGCTTGGTGACCAGCAAGTTGACCAAGTAAATTCTCCACGAGGGACTCAACATCAAAGGATCCTCCAACATATCTGTTTCCAATTAAAATGTTTATTGAACACATGATGGCATAAAGAATTTTCCGGGAAACATAAAGCCATTAGATTGAACCAAAGTCACAGACTCATCCTCCAGGTTTTCCATAGAAAGCAATTTCGGAATTCAAACTACAAATCAGAAAAGTCAAGAACAAAAGACTGGTAGCACAAAAATAACTACTACAATGGAAATGAAACAGAAGTGGTTGTCACATCTTTTATCTTAAGTGCAGGCAATGAAGAAGTAATGGACATAATAGCCTGACTGCCAGAGTGGAGTCTGTCTTTTATCATTTATTGACTTGTCATGCTGGAGCAACTATCGGGGTTATCCATTGAGACTTGGAACTCGAGAACAGGTCAAGTCTTCCTTAGACTTATTATTACCCTTATTTTAGATAAAATAAAAAAGACATGCAATTACCCAATGGTGCTTTTTGAAATGCATCATTAATGCACCTAGGATTTTAACCACCACTCATATGAGCCACGAGACAAAAGCCACAAAAATATTTGTGAAAACAAACTTGGCAAGCCAAAAGGAATTCATGAGGACATACCCTGCAGTTGCTTTAATGCGCTCTTCCATTGTCGGCTTTGGAGGGAGCTTAGATTTATAAACAGGAAATGTTAAAACCACACCAAGATGATGAGAACCCAACAGATTGAAAGGACTAGTGAGAACAGCTTTCCCAGTGGCCCTAGCCCTCAAAATATTCTCTCGGTCCTCCTGCATCATGCAAATGAGAAATTACAGTTAAAAAGTTATGGACTGATAACAGAAGCAGAAACAATGTTGACAGGGTTTGAAATTTACCTCCCCGGACATCATATCAAGAGATTCGAGGTAAGAGAGTGTTTCTTGCGCAAATATCACCGGTGCATACTCATCTCTAACCAGTGAAGGCTCTCTTTCCATTGTCTTTATAACCCATCCATGTTGCTTCTCAAATGTTCCCCTCTCTGAGTTAACTACTCTTTGTGCATAGGCCACCCCACTGAGTAATGGTCGTTCAAATGCTGTCCGGGCTGTATACTCTGCAAAGGTTTCCTGATGAGCAATGAACAATAGTCAAGATATACAAAAATCTGAGTAGAAAAACAGCACAATTAGATTAGAAGCATATGATGCTGATACCAGAAATATAAAAAATTATACCCAACATTCCCTAACTAGTTCCAAATCCAAAGCAGAATGGGAAGATCAAGTACAAACCTGGTCAATGGCAGAAGGGGTTCTGTAGTAATGGAAGGTTGAAACAAGGATGGCAAGGGCATGGACATGGTTGACACTGACACTGAATTGATCTTGCAGCATTCTTGCCCTTTGATCACAGAGGCTACCCAGCACCTCTTTCCTTCTAACCTTAGTGTCAGCATCCATTTTACTATAGATGAAACAGCCAATTAGAGCCATGAGAAGGATCCACAGCATCAAAAACTTGGGCAGCCATGCCCTATGTGCCTGAATGAAAGTGTACTTTCTTATGCTCCCCGCTTGCTCATGTAACTTCAAGGCCATGGGGTGGTGCCTCAGGCTCTTCATCTTCAAACCAAGACCCATCACCAACAATTTCTCTCTGCCCCTCCCTATCTTTCTGCCCTATTCATCATCTATAAAAGTCGGAAAAGAAGCCCCAAAAGTAATTGTGGTTAGAGTTTATGTAGGAGGACCTCACTATGCTTAAAGCTGAAAGTAGTACTAGCAAAAACACAGACACTTTTCTCTGATGGTTGGAAGAAAAAGGTCACAGAAACAAAACTCCATGTACGGCATCATTGCAGCATTGTTTTGCGCGATTCAAAACTCAGAAAGAAGAACCAAAAGCAAACTAGCACAATGAATGATTGACCAGTTGGACAAATTCTTTTCTTTATTTTATCTCTTATTAAAGAAAGAAGCTAAGCCTATTGCAAAAAATCACCACCCAAAAAAGAAAAAGAAAAGGAAATGGAAAAAATTCAAACCAAAAGACCCAGGATTTAAAAGAAGAATAATTGAGAGACAAGCATGAGTCTCAAAAGATGTATAAAAAAAAAAAAAAAGAAGCTCAAATTCCAAAGAACCACCTTCCCCTTCCCCAACAGCCAATATTTGTGTGTTTCAACAGAGTTTTGGGACTTAAGGATCAGAATAAAAAAATGGAAGAGAACTCTAATCAATAATCATGCTGAGTAGGCGTGAAACTAGTGCTTGCTTAAGGACAAAGAAGAGCACGTTCACCCTCTTTCCTCCATATAATAATCAAAGCCAGAGATTGACCCCCAAAAAACCATACACACACAGCGAAGCACACAACCCAATGAGAAAGAGATAGAGATGGAAAAAGGGGGTTGTTGAGACTCTTGAGAGAGAGAGAGAGAGAGAGAAAACCATGTTTACCTGTCTGTACATGAAAGAGACGAAGGTGGCTATTGGAACCAGTTTGGTTTGTTTGGTCTTGATCTGTGTGTGTGCCCTCTCTCTCTCTCACACACACACAGACTATGTACTTGTTTATTTTTTTTATGCCCTTTATTACTATATGTGTGGCTGCTTTACTTAATTTAAATACATCACAAAACTAAATCGAATTTTCATGATTTTCCCAGATACGGTGTTGTCCTCCTTCCACTTCACAGTTCACACACACAACACAAAATATAGTACATCGGTCAAGTCAAGCCCTTTCTCTCTCTCTCTCTCTCGTTGCAACAATGCTAATGAATTTCTTTTCACACCAACTGTGCCTAACTCACTGTCTTCTCCCCAAATTAGTAATCTTTTTTTTTTTTCTTTTCAAGTTGATGATAGCTTTAGAAGAAACCCAATAATATTATGAAGAATGAAGTGTTTGGTGTAGAGCACAGTGGTGAGTGGAGTCTGAAAAACTATTTACCTTTTTAGTGTTTGTTTCCACTTTGGAACTTGCATGTCTGAAAAATTGTAAGTTTCCACACACTCTTCTTCACTCGAACCACGACACTTTCATGCAACCCAAATGATTTTAATTTATTTTTGTGACCTGGGCATTTCTTAGTTCATCGTTTCCTTGCAACGTTAAGAATTGGAACAGGGGAGAGAGAAAACCAGAAACTGGAAATCGCAATCACAAATCTGAGCGATAATGACATGGCGACAAGGCGCGGATCTTATTCCCGTGTGAATTACCATAAACACCCTCCACATTAAACTACTTAATTAATTAATTAGTTGGCTCTCTGGACCGAACTGAACCAATGTTTATGTTACCTTCAACTAACCCCCTAATCCATTCTAGTAATGTTCTATTACATTCACAGTACAAGCGGTTAATTTAGTTATTTTTTTAATCTCTCTTGGTCAAACTAACACAACATTAATTATTTGTATAAAATAACCTATTAGGGAACCAGTTTTGGCCATACATATCTCCTTGTATATTTGTTGCTAAAAATGTCTTTGCCTAGGATGATTTCAATACATTTTTTGTTAAAATGCACACATTATACATGTTAGTAAAGTAAATTCTAAACTGCGGTAGTATTTACTTTTTTTTTACATTAAAATCATATTTGTCCAAAATTTATTTTAATTATAAAATACTTTTATTTTTAAAACTAATCAAATTTAAAAGAATCTTTACCCGTGAATATCGGTTTAATTGGTTGGTACAAATGTACTTTTTCCACCACTGTGTTCCACAGTCAACCTTCCTTAAAGCCAACTATCATTATTGTTGTTGTAGTGAGGGGACTATAATATAAACTCTGCATTTTATCTAAATTCTTCCATTTTAAAATTCTTAAAATTACTCTGATTCTTTAATAAAATTATGAACCATAATATTCCTATTTTTACACAGTTCAACTCCTTAACACATATCAAATTCTTTCGCATTATTGCAAAATCTCCATCAAAATAAAAGCGTGGATTTTAATACAGGGATGCAGCTATTTGTACCATCAATTATCTGGGTTCAGTACTCTCAATAATGGAGTATTAGTTTACATTACTACATACTGTAAATATTATTTTAAACAATATATGATCTTATTTAAAATTCATTTTACCACCTCACATGCAGCATAATCAAATTTAATATGGTTAAATGCACAATTATTTATTCATATAACTCAATATTAGTAAATACAGTATTAACCAAACTGTCTGTTTCTCTATTTGCACTTTTCATTAATATCTTATTACAATTAGAATTTCCATTATTATCTGCACCTAAAGAACCATTATATTAAATTTCAATAGTTTGTTTTAATATATTATTAATATAAATATTTTTATTATATATCAATTAATTAGGGATTATCATAAAGATATTTTTAAAGTAATTATTATAAAAGTTAACAATTTTTAATTATATAACAATCTATAATTAAATAACAAAACTTTTACTTTGTAAAAAATAACACAAAACTTTTACAGTGTAAATGCCTTTTAATTTAAATTCAGGTTGCAATCGAGTATATATTCACTAGTAAGTTTATTCGAGGTTCAACTTATGTATACATACTCTGACACTCCTTAACTAATAATAAGTTAGTGTCATAATTTCGTAAACTAGACTCATTTAAGTAAATTCTTTTTTTATCAAACAAATATACTTGACTTTGGCAGTGTTTTGATTTTAAATGACGATCTCTAGTGCTGATTCTAATATTAACTTTGTAATTTTAACATCATACAATTAATTAAGTGTAACGAAAGAAAGTACAGTGGCTAGGACAAAATCAGATTTGGTATCCTTATCAATAAGTTTAATCAAATGATTACATATGCAGTGTTTTTTTAAAAAAAAAATCTGCAAGAAATACTTGATATTAAATTCTGCAACACATATTTTTGCTTTTAGTTCATGATTATTTTTTTGGACTAGTTCATGGTAACATTAGTAGCATTTTATTAGTTTTTTTTCCCCTACTGCATCTCTCTGTTTTTTTATTATCCCACATCTAGCTTCTCTTACAACTCGTATCTCTCAATTTCTCACTTTTATTTTTCTATTTATCTTTCTCTTTTTTTTCATCCATATATCAAAAAATGAGATATACGGTAATAATTTTTATTTTTTTTATTAAGAGGGGTCATGGTGTAAATAAATTTTAAAAAGTCATAAATAGTAAAAAAAATATAGAATTTTTATTTGTTCTTAATAAGACTGCTAGCTTTGATCGAACTCTAAAATGGCATTAACCATAGACATTACAACAAGGTGTGGTAGGCAAGGATTTAAGAGAGACGGGGATAAAAATTTAAAGTCTGACACAATCTCCATTTGGTTACAAGGAATTCACCTTACATTTACTAAAAATATTTTACTTATAAATTTTAGATAAATTCTATATCAAACAATTAATTATGTTTTAATTCAAACAATATATAAAATCAATTAATAACAAATATCTTAAAAATGGAAAGAATTAAATGTAATTTCTAATTAAATGTGCAATTTTACATTATAATTTTATATTATTATAACTTCAATATTAAAATAACTAATTTATAGTTTTAATAATTATAAAATATAAAAGTGTGAAAATAAAATCCTTTCTAATATATATCTTATTAATTTTGTTATATATATATATATATATATATTATAAATATATATATATATATATATATATATAATATTATAAATATAAATATATCATAGTATAATATATAATTTAACAAATTTAATGAAGATAATACATAATTATAATCTAATAGTTAAATCAATAAAAAAAATTATATGAAGTTATTAATTGTGTAATAGTAACTTACATTAGTGTAATTTGATTCATATTTTTTATTTCTTATACAATTAATATTTTACTATGTACATTGAGCAGAATAAATATTTATTTTTTATAACTAAAATTTATAATAATCAAATTTGATTATGTACATTGTGCAAGATAAATATTTACTTTTAAATCTATACATTTTATTTTAACTAAAAATTAGTGATAAATAAATATTTTTAAACATATATATTTATTATATTTTAGAATTATGATAAATAATTTATATTATGATACAACTTTATTTTTAATTACTGATTATTTTTTATTAAAAACATTAAATTCATGTTAGAACTAAAAAAAATATTGAAAATAATAGATTGAAAGAGTTAAATAGTTAAAAAAATAAATTAAAAACGTTCCTAATAAAGAAAAGCTCATAGAAACGCTCCTTGTTGGAGATTGATAGCTGCAAACACTCTTCTTCAATATATGAAGATTTAGTTCCCCTTCAACTTTGTAGCGCGCGGTAAAAAAATTGTCACTGAATGTTAAGTTTAACCTTGACAAATGATTAAATTTACATATTTTTAGAACTTGGATGAATAAATTTATCGATTTAAAGGTATAAAGAAAAAACTAAGTTTGACAAAAAAAATATAGAGATTAAAAATACATT
This sequence comes from Glycine max, assembly GCF_000004515.6. NCBI lineage: Eukaryota > Viridiplantae > Streptophyta > Magnoliopsida > Fabales > Fabaceae > Glycine > Glycine max. The sequence goes on from NC_038241.2 coordinate 41,708,170, forward strand.
TTTCCTAAAATTAAAATACCTCTTAACAAGCTTTTTCCTGAAGTGAACCCTTGAGTATTAAAATACATAGGTGAATTAACCCTGTTTATCCTAATATTCGTTGTTATTTTTATATATCGCATTTTCTTTGTAGACGCGGATCTACTTTTTAAGTAATAAATGGTCACTTTTGAATTAAAAAAAATAACCGCGTCTAGTTTCCTTGAAAAATATATTACTATTTAAGAAGGAGTAAATGCTCACTATTCTTTTAAAAAAAAGTGCTCACTGCGAAAATAAAAAAAAAACATTGTTAGCTTAATTTTGATATATAGTTAATTTATATTGTGTGAATTGTTATGGATTAAATTGAAAGCTTAACAAATCAGTTGAGACCTGAGACGAAATGAAGGTTTCATTGCATTTTTTTATTTTATTAAGTGAAAACAAGCAATTTCTTGATTGTAAATATTCTCATCCCCGCTAAGCATTTGCTGCCAATTTAAATTTAAAAACCAGAGTCCTATATCATATAAAACAAAACAAGCTAATGCTATATATTGATCACAAATTATTGAAAATGAGTTGTAAACTTTCGTGTCCAAAGTCCAAACACATGCGGAACAATCTGTGACATAGCACCAAAACTGAAAGAAAAGACTGCGACCAAGCGTATATATAATAAAACCCTGCCTCACCAAAGCAAAAGCCCCAACATGTTTAATAATGATAAATTATAATTGTTCTTTCGTTTTTTATTTTTTTTTTATTTTCTCCTTTCCTTAATAAAAGCTTGGTACATGTTACTTTACAGAAGTTTGTAGTTTTTTATAATCCAAAACTTCTCTTGCATGTGGAACTTCTAAATATAAATACTAGCATGCCTAAGAAGCTGCGTTGAAATAATAATAATAATAATATTTAATTGTAAAGGTAATAATAATAATATACTACCACAAAATATAATTAGTGTCGATTTAATTAGCATTAATAACTACTTTAGAGTCAACAAAGCAATAATCTTTATACTTATGTGTTTGTGTCAACCAAAAGTGATAGATATTAAATAATATCAATTAAGCCGACTCTAACATGTGAGGACATAACAAAAAAGAAAAATATTGACAAAAGAGCAAAGACATGTTTTTTCAAATTGTGGGAGCCTATGACAACCATGATGAAAATTTCAAAATGAGGTTAATACAACTGGTAGAATGAAGAATTCTCCGCTGCAAGAAATACACTATTGTTATTTATCTATTGACACATGAATAACTTGTTGATAGAGTGGATGACTCAATCTGAATTGGCATACACTATAATCGAATGTTTTGAGATATTCATCAGGGGTGTAGATGAGACACTTAGGATTAAGTACTTTAAGAAGGCTTAACAATAATGTCATTGAACACCTACTACAAATGGGAGACACACATGATTTAATTTCCTGTTATGTTTTCATGCAGTACTTCTTAATAATGTCATTTCGGACAGAAAAGGAAAATAAGCATGCACTTTTCCCGTTAAGACAAAATTGTCCTACCCTAACAGAGACCTGCACTTTTGCAATATAACTTTTGAGTTTCTAGTAGTAAAGCCACGAATGCTTTCAATAAAATCAAATTGTGCAAAACTACTTGCACTTGAGTGATCACTATGAGAAAAATCTAGAGACCAAACAACGCTTGTATCATTATTCATTATATATCAATTAACATATTAATTATAATACATCATTTTTTGGTTTTGAGAGTATAAGTATTTATGTCACTTGCATGTGTTTTTTTTTAAAAAAAACTTTCTATACAATCAAATATGAGAAAAAAACTTAAAACATTTTTTTCATTTTGTCTCTTATTAAACAACTTAAAAAATACTTCAATATCTATTATTTTTATTTTCTTTGACTTTTTTTCTCTCATTTTTTCCTTTCTCTCTTATTTTTTGGTATGTTCTGTTCTGTTCTCTTTTCTTCCTATACGAATCAGAACCCAAAGCCAAGTAGGACACTGCTAAATGTAATATTACATAATAAAACTTAAAAAAATGAATTAAAATCAAGAAATGGTTGTTAAAACAAGTCAGGATAAGTACAGCAGAAGTAGTTTTTGACTAAGAAAAGTGCGTCAATAGCAAATATTTGACATGAAACGGATCCTGCTTATTTATTATAAATATACGCTTTAATATCTTGATTTTCTTCTGCGTACTTTCTCTGTCACATTTCCTTGTTCAAACAGCAGGCAGCATTTATTGCATCGCATGGAAATTAATTGGATTTTCTGTTACGCATGTCATGGCCGTGAGTAAGGAAAAAAAAATATAGAGTAATTTAATATTATCTTGCAACATTTTAATTATTAAATAAAAATATTAATCAACTCCTATATTTTTAAGATATTAAATATACCATTATTATTACAACTCGTCTAAAAAGATATAATAGTATTCTTGTTATTTTAATTTGAATATATTCATGGTTATAATAAAGTGATGTTCTTGCATATAAATTTTAGTAGATATTATTTGAGAGAGAGGCGATGGCCCATCTATTTTCCCCTCTTGCATCCTTCCCTGATTAGGAGAAGCTCCGCTGAGAGTTGTGACGCCCAATTATAGTTGAAGAATTATTCTATTTGCTGTCAAGTACAAAAAAATACTATGAGAAAGAAAAAATTCTAATAAATGTTAATTTTTCACATGTAAAGTTAATCCAGTTGTGCAAATAGAGCTTAATAAGAATTTTTATTTTTTCCATAAAAAAAGTTTTTGTTTTAAGACCGAAAAGCTTGATTTATTTAAAACACTTTATAATCAAAGCCAAACTAATGTCAGAATAAGAGTAAGTCTCCAAAATAGATTTAACTCGTGTAAAATGATGTGATGTATTTTAGAAAATAAAATATAATCATAGTTTTTTTTAAATGAATTATAGTTATTAATTAGTTAGAAAGTTAAGAGTTAAGAATTATGATAAAAAAAATTCTAAAAGTTAGAATTATGATAAAATTATATATGTAACAAAATTTAAAATTAATTATAATCTCAACAATTCGATCATTTTCCAAGTAATAGATTATTTCTCGTACTTTAAAAGAAGTTTATTTTTTTAGGAACACTTTAAAAAAGTTAAATCCCTCCAAAACAAAAGTGTTTGATGATAAAATTTCCATAAATTTCTCTTTACTCTGTTTTACCCCAGAATTCAAACAGATAAATATACTCCTGCAAATTTGGAGGGCAAAGAACATCTGCCATTAGTGTCGATAAATGCCATAGAAGTCAAAATCTTGTGGGCAAACAGGATAGATACCCAGAACCAGATTCGTATATATAAATTTGAGTGGATCATTGGAATAAAATTTTTCCTTCGTTTTAAGAAAAGGAAAAATATAATTAAAATTGGAAAATTAAAAGACTGTATTTATTTAGATTACATTGAAGATATGATTAGGACTGAATTAGTTGAAACTTCTAGAGGAAACCTAACAAATCGTTCTTCTCTACTATGAAATCCGTAACTATCGTCACGGATTTTATTAAAAACCCCTTGTTGATTACATGATTAGACTTGTGAACCATGCATGCCAACTCTTGTTGGTTTTTTTTTTTTTTTGCGCTGGTGCCTACCTTCTCTTTCAAACGTTGCCATCTAATGAAAATAATAACAAATAGTTTATAACTAAAAATTCTGCATGTCTCTATAATTATTTATACCTATTCAAAGTGATATATATCCACTTGAGTTATGATACCATGGTTTAATCTCTGGCAAATGATTTGATTCCCCATAAGAATATTTTGCCCCATACGATATTGTCCTTAATATTTATATTTTATTTTTCTAAACAATGGCGTCAACTTAACATATTTGGGCTTCAACAAAAATAAATGTTAGCATGCTAAACGGAGTTTTTACTTTTTAGTTTACATTAATTTTTGTTCTCTATATTTTAATTTTTATATATTTTTAATCATCCTATTTTAATCATCAGCATTGCATTTGGTTCACATAAGTTTTCAATTGTTAAAATTAAGTTTTTTATCTCATATTTTAATAATTAACGAAAATATAACAAAGGTGTGATATGACGTTGATTAAATTATATAGATTGATAAAGGAGAAGACGTATAATGTTACAATGAGTAGTTGGAATATTTTTTAAGTCAATCAATTAGAAATAATTCTACGTGGGATTTATAATTTAGTTATTATAAAAGTTAACAAATGTTATCAAATAAAGTTCTAAGGTATTTCATAAGTTTCATTTTAAACTTGAGTATAATATTAATCTTCAATTTCAATTTAAAACTTTAGTTATACTTGATTTGATTCCTCTTCAAAGATGTATTGTTAGAGTATCAAACTCAATTTCTCTTCATAAGTTCAATATATATTACTATCTGATTTATACTAATCGGTTGTCAATATACTTATTATACATAACATTGATTGTTAATATATTTTATAATATTATTTTATGTAAATATTGTACATTTTCTCTTTATTATTTTATACAAATTAATATCATTTTACACATGTATTAATTATTTCATAAAATACAAGATATAATACCTAATCTTAAATTTAGAAATTTAAGATAAATAAATACAAAACTAAACAAAGTTGTGCGTAAGTTAAAAAGATGAGAAATCAAGTTGCGATAATTAAGAATTATTTCTTATACAATTGCCGTTTATTTTCTTTAAATGTAATGATTAAGATTAATGTGGCAAGAGATGCAAATAAATATGATGGCACGTATAAGGCAATATGGTCATTGTATCGATCCTTAGTGAGCTGAAAGGGACACGAAGCTTAGGGGACCACAACAGAGGCAACCCATTAGGAGGGCATAATGCATGGAAATGCAAGGGCAATGCCCTTTTCACGGAGGGAAGAAACTCACAGGCACCTGCCCCATGCCATTGGTGGATGATGCAGCATAGGTATGGGCACCAGGGCATGATCATCATCATTTTTATTTATTAACACCCATCAAATAAAGACTTTCTGTTTCGGAAAGTGCTCAACATTGCCCTATTTTATTAGCATACCACATGGCCGACAACACCACAATTTACACACTTTGAGTGGCACCAAAACTAGATATTATAGATAGATAGGCCAATTTTACTAGAGGACAACAAACCAAAGCAAGGGTACCATCTTCACTGTTGAGTTGAGTCCTTGTTGTGCCTTTCATGTTAAAATAAAATTCATTAATTTACTTTTTAAGGGGGGAGAACGTATATATCAACTTCAGAGAAGGGTAAAAAAAAATAAAAATGGTCCCCATGCAATCTTGACCGTATTTCCTCACAAGATATTCATTCCTTTTCTATGGGTACCAATCCAAGCTCTACTATTTCAAATCTAATTGCATTGATATAGCCACTAAATCAACCAACCAAACCAACTCATCAAATTTAAAAAGGAGGAGTGGGTTATGTTCTGGTACTTGTGGTTCGTCCTTTTTTGCAGGTTAGGGCGAATTTGAGGTAAAGCATCAATCTTCAACTCTTACCTTTTATATAGTATGTTTTTATCTTCTATCTCCTTCCCTTTCTTTCTGCTATTCAAATATTTTTTATATAATAACTTAACTAAGATTTTTGTTGTGTACATGTATTGATTGATATATAGCATTGCTTGATTAAGTTCTTGATTATTATTAGCATTAATATCGGTATTGTTATTATGAAATTATTATTATTATTATTGACCCCTTCTTTTACCCCTTTTCACGTCGCTGCCTGGAGTGGATGTGAAGCAATCGTGAACATGTCCATACACTCAACAAAGAAAATAGAAAAGACAATGCTCAGTACGTGAAGAAGTCAGCTTCCTTTCAATCAATCAAACATCAATAACTTTTCTTTCTTTCTTTCTTAGACAGAATTTTTTTGAAGGCTGAGTGAATGTCACCACCACTATTCTATTTGTCCTTTTTACAAATTAATCACACAGTAATTTACATGATATTAGCAGTTATTATTCCCAAGTTCTCTGTCATCTTAATTCTTATCCGATATCAGATTCAATTCATAAAATGTAAGAAACTTATTTTTCCTCGGTTGGGATAAAGGCGAACTTTAATTTTTATTAAAAAGGTTTAATTTTTTATTTTATCTCCTAATTATCACTATTTGGTGAACTTTATCAGTTAAGTTTTCTTCTCACATTTTACCAACATCTATTTTAATTTTTGCACATTATATCAGTTTCTTAAATGTGTAAGGAATTCCAGACATATCTCCAATGAAATATGGTTTTATTGTCATATGTTTATGTGAACAACTTCGTTTTGTTATCAAAATGACGATAAAATATACAAAGTACAAAAATTGAAAAACATGACCGTGAGATGTGTGGAGAAACTTGAGTCATAAAATGTGAAAAAAATTAAAAGTATAATGGTAAAATGTAAAAAAAAATCCAATAATAAAATTCATAAAATAATGATAATTGAGTGATAAAATATGTAATTAAGAATTATTAAGAATATGTAATTTTTAATTTAATTATATATTTTATATGTTAAATTTGATTTTTTTATTTTCCTACATCAAAACTTTTATGAATAAATTCACTTTTTTTATCAATAAATATTATTTATTATTTTGCTAGTAAAAAATTTGAACCCATAATTTTTTTTTTCATTTTTCCTTTACTATTAAGTTAATCTTATATCTTCAAATTCACCTTTTTAATATATCATGTGAATTATATAATTATATTAAATATCATATATTATACATAGTTATTACAAATCTCTCACACTCTTCTATTTCCATAGATAAAAAAAAAATCAAACATCTTACATATATCAGTTTTTTTCTTAAAATATTACTAGTATTGCTTAACCATTGTTTTAAGAGAAATCTCTGAGCATTGTTTTATACTTTTGCATGTGCATAATAAGGAATGGGCCCCAAACATTCAAAATTTTCAACTATGGGCAGAGCACAAAATATTCTCTGAAATTGTAAGGGCGAATTGGAACAAAGCAGTGAATAGCAGATGGAGATTAGCGGGGATCAATGAGAAACTGAAGGCAGTGAAAGGCGCACTCAAAGACGAACTCAGATCAACAGATAATCAGCTTTTGGAAGGGGTTCGACAAATGTTTGAATTGAAGAAGGAAATTCCCAAGCCAGGGATCAGAGAAGTCACGATGCAAGCTGGGGATTACAACACCCGTTTTTTCCACTCGTGTTGATCAGAAATGAGATCAAAGTGCATTTCTCATTAGCCTTTAAAGCACCTCAACCTGTGATGGTTTTAACATTAATTTCTACAAAAAAAGATGGAATATAATAGGAGAAGAGGTCATCCCAGCCGTACAGGAATTTTACAGCAACACCAAGCTACCAAGGGCCTTCTCATCTTCATTTATTGTGCACAAAACTTTACTGAATTTCGTCCTATCGCTCTAATCGAAAGTATTATCAAAATTGGAACTACCTTGATTACATGTTAAACAGATTGGGGTTCAATATGCAATGGAGATTGTGGATCAAGGAAATTGTCTCGAATAGCAATATTTCAATTTTGGTCTCAAGAGGATTGAAACAGATAGATCCTCTCGCCCCCTTTCTCTTCTTAATTGTCGCACAAGGGCTAGCCGGTCTAGTGCATAATGCTGTGGAAAAAGGTATTTTTAAGGGCGTCAACTTAGATTCAGATTGCAACTTCCCCATAATTCAGTATGCAGATGATTCGGTGCTCATGGGGGAAGCTTCTTTTCATAACTTTTGGGCAATAAAGACAATTTTCAGGGGGTTTGAATTGTGCCATTATCAGTCAACTTCCACAAGCGTGTCTTCTACGGAATCAACACAGATCATGCTTTTAATGAGGCAGAAGCTGACTTTTTGCATTGTAAAGTTCAATCACCACCTTTCAACTTCCTTGGCCTACCGGTTGGAAAAAGCCCGCTCTTATCCTCGACATGGGAACCGGTCCTAAACAAATTTCACAAAAGATTAGCAACTTGGATGTCAAAGTTAACTCTAATCAACTCGGTCTTACCAAGCCTCTCAGTGAACTACCTATCAATGTCCAAGGCTCCGAAGAAGATTCTCAATGAACATGCAGTAATACAGAGGAGATTTTTATGGCATGGAGTCAGTGAAAATAGGAAAATTAATTGGTTGAAATGGGAATCAATTTGCAAACCAGAGGGACATAGTGGCTTATGTAACATCCCTGATTTTCAATATCTCGATATGTTATGACAGATACTACACGATGATATTGAAAAGAAAGGAACACCTAGGTTGATCAAGAGTCTTTAGAAAAGATGAGAGAATTAATGGGAGAGAAGTTGTTCGTGTGTATTCTATTAATGATGTTAGTTAAAAGCCTACACTTCCACTAATCACATACGAAATTCTGTCATGAGAAATAACGGAATTACCTAACTCCTAACAGCCTCTTCCTTCCCAACAATACAAGAGAAAACAAAAACAATAATTTGAGGTAAAACTAATTCTAACACATCAGTTTTCACACTACGACACTTGACATTTCTCTCAACATCCTTATTGGTTTGAACCCTCTATTAGTCAGAATCCTCTGTAAGTAGTCCTTTTTGAAACCTCGAAAATCAGTTCTGTCTGTTTTCAGGATCAATGACTGGCCCCACAAATTAACACAAGATTTTTCAGCGTATTTTATCCTCATTCACACGTTTTTCGAGAAATTTTCCAATGGGTCATTCATCTCATAACTATTCCAAGTCAAACACGCTTAACTATGAAGTTCTTAAGTGATGGGCTACCAAAAAGTAGAGACATCTTGTTAGTATAAGTAGTATCAATTAATTGCTTTAAGTCATCTTTAGTTATACAGTCTTATACCTACACAACCTCTAAATCTCTCTCATTCTTGTGTGATTTGATCGGGGTGTTATATGCCTATCAGCTTCCGCCTGGTTCATCCTCGAATCACACTGTATTAGGAGAGAGGTCTACTCTGATACCATTTGTAACTCGAGACCTCGACAATCTGCTTCAACAACTTTCAGGATCAATGATTGTACCCACAAACCAACACAAGATTTTTCAACGTGCTTTGTCCTTACCTACATGCTTTTCGAAAATTTTTCCAGAAAGTCACCCATCCCATGATTATTCTAAATCAAACACACTTAATTGTGGAGTTCTTAAGTGATGAACTATCGAAAAGTAGATGTATCTTATTAGTGTAGATAATACTAATTAATTCATTTATGTCATCATCAGCTATATAGTCTTGTACATGCACAACCACTAAATCCCTCTCATTCTGGTGTGATTCAATCGGGGTGTTATAACTTAGGTGTAAAAAATTGTTGGGTAATCAATGCTCCCACAAACAAAATTACCTACACCCACAAAGGATCGTGAGAATACAACAAAGATTACACTATATGAAAAATAATAACAAATACAAGAATATTTAACGTAGTTTGACACCTCTTGCCTAGGTCCATGAAATCGTCTCAAAATTATTTTCCTATCACAAAAATGATTACAAGATTGTAATCTACCCTATATAGTGTATCACTATATAAATCTGAGTATCTCACTCAATGGTTATAAGAAATGATAACACTCTCACACAAAGACACTTTTCTCTTAACAAGGGAGTCATTATGAAAAATGGTAGGTGTATTTTTTGGGGGGATGATAGAGAGGAGTCGTAGCACCTATTCTTGGGGTGCACTTTCTCGTTTCGGATTTGGTGTAAGGTCTACCATTGGTAGGGTATTTCTTTAGTGCATCATTTGGAGGTTCTGCTTCATTTCATGAAACATTGTCTTTTATAGAGGAGTAAGAGGATGCATAGAATTCGCTATCTCATCTGGTGTGCGGTTTGCTGGAGTCTTTGGTTTCACAGGAATCATATTATTTTCCATAGAGAGATAGTAGATGCACAAGTGGTAGATCCAAACCTTGTCTTGGTCGTGGCTTTTATATATGGGTCATGTGATGTGGTTTGTTTCTTTGTCAACTGGTATTTGCAAACTAACGGGTCAATAGTTGAACCACACAAATTGATGCAAGTAATATAAAATATAAGTATATGTATTAATTCTGTCATGAGTATAATAATTAATACTAGTTCAATCGATCCAACAAAACCGATTAATTGGTTCATCCATATAACCAATCGAATTGAGTTGGGTCAATTTGTGTCGATGACATGACTGATCTATAAGTGAATATGATATTATACCTTAACCCAAAACCTCAAGGTTCAGGTTTGTGGATCTTCTTCTTATTTATATGGTGTTCAACCTTCTCATTCTCACGCGATGTGAGACTTCATCTTACACGTATACTTCAACGGTACTAAACAACATATAAGCATGCCAACTTTCATGTCATCTTCAAGTATCATTTTTACAAAATCTGATAAATTTTTAATGAACACAAAGTAATCAAAATTTTTCATGTCATCTTCAAGTATCATTTTTACAAAATCTGATAAATTTTTAATGAACACAAAGTAATCAAAATTGTGCCATTGTGATATCTTGAGCGACCAATTCTATAATTAAGTCAATTAAAAAAAACTAAGAAAATAAAGAACTTTAATCATGTTACATTTAAGAAAAAACACCATTTGTGGTATAAAAATTGCTATTAAAAATTAGTAATCGCCCGCAAATATGTTGGATTATAGCGATGTAGACTACAACCTTATATATTAGTGGCATTTGTTAGAAAGTATAACGTAACCCGTGACAGAAAAAGAAAAGGTATATGTGTGTGGGCAGTGTGGCTTTATTGATTAGGCCATATAATGTTGAAATAAAATTATTGGAGTCCTAATGATTACAGTAAATAGAAAATGTGACCTTCCAGTTCCAATAGGGTCATATTCTGTAATGCCGAAGTCAAGATTCATTCTAAGTCCAGCCCTTGCAACATATCTTCTTAGACCCGGCAAAAAGCAAAGATAGACTTACATTTAATATGTTAGTTGGGAAATAAATCTTGGATGCTTTTCACTTTTTCCCAATTATTTTATGTTTTTAATAGAGAATAATTTAGTTGAGTTAATTATGGAAAGTCACTAGTAGAACTTAGAAGGACATGTCTGAAAGTTCAAAATGCTATAGTAAAATGTTATTTTATTAGTTTAATGAATATGTATACATTATTGATGTAAAAGTTACCAATTAATTAGAATATGATAGATATAATCTTATCATACGCATAACCAAAGACATCTAATTATTATTTATGATAATTTGAAACTGAATTGCTATATGGAAATATTTTACACTAATTGTATTTTTTTTCTTATTTTATCAGTAAAGTCTTACATTAATAATGAGATCAGAGATTTGAAGGTATGTTCTTATAAAAAGATACGATTTTGATCTTTACAAATTGAATTAACTTCCGTTGACTTATTTTTAACATGATCCAGAGTGAAAAAGTTTTTTTTTTTTTTAAATATGAAACAGTTGAAAAATCTCAGAACAGTCAGTCTTAAAAAATAATGGGTTTTAGGTAGACTAGTTTATAGTGGATTGAATCAACCACTAAAGACTGATTATAAAAGTAAAGTTCTTTGCAATATATTATCATACAAAGAAGCAAAAGTCTATGTCGAGTACCATGCCCCCAGTGACTTTACTTATTAACTACAGGACAAATATTTATTTTATATAATTTAAATTTATAATAAATGAATATTTATAAATATTTAAAATTTATTATAATTAAAATATACAATGAATACATAACTTTTACATATAAATTATATTTTAAATTTATGATAAAAGGTTTATAATATTATATATTATTAATAATAATTTCTTTTGATATTATTAAAATTTAAGTTAGAACTAAAATATTAAAATAATAGATTAAAAAAGACAAAATGTTAAGTTACCTGGTTAATATTAAAAGCATAAGAGAATATATCACATATATATTAGGAATATATTTGAATTTTGAAGATACAATATAAATGAATATGAATGTGAAGGAGAGGACAAAAAAACTTATAAGCTTTTATACATAAAGGGGATTGTTGGTTAAATTTCAATTTTGGTTTTATTTAGTTATTGATTTGAAAAATTTCAGTTCTCTTAACTTTTTTGTGATTTTAGTTTATGTCATTTTAGAAAATTTTTAATTTTGTCTAATTTTAATTTTTCATATTTTATTTGTTTTATTTTGGTATGATTAAATTTTAAATATAATATATTTTTTAAAAATACTATTAAAAATAATTTAACCAATTACTTCCTTCGTCTTAAAATATTAGTCCTCCTACGTTGTTTTAAAAAAATAAAAATAAAAATAAATAAATGAAAGAGAATAAAAATTTAAAAAATAATCTTATTTCACCATTAATTTATTTATATTTTTTTCATTATTAATATTATAAATTATATAAGTAAAAAAATTAATATTATATTAAAAAAATTATTATTTTGTGATAATTTTTTTTATACGACAGACATAATGAGATGGAGGAAGTAAAATAAAAAAAATATATTTTGTGAGATAAGAACCTATTTTTATCCAAATATAAAAACAATATATTGTAAGTGGGTGAGAGAAATAAAGCAGCATTGGGTAATCAAGATGACTTTTTGAGCTAAAAGGCAGTGGGCCCAATCCCGGAAAATTGACGAGTTTTGGGACAAGTATGAGAACCTTCACCAAATGCAATGTCTGTCACTAACTATGTGCTGTGGGCTTCACAACCATGCATGTTCTGTTTTCTTTTCTTAGGGAAACGTGCTATAATTCAACTTACTTTTCATTTTTCAACGTCCTAGATGAAAAATGCTTTGTAAAAAAACCCTTTAATTCTAGAGTATATATATTTTTTTATATACTTCATTCATTTCTAATTATATCATTTTCTTTAAAAATTTAATTTATTTTTTATAAGATTATTTTTAATTTATATATATATATATATATATATATATATATATATATATATATGTGATGTAAAATGATTTCATATTCATTTTTATTCAATAATAAATTATCATGTATAATATAATTATTGGTTTTTATAATATATATCTTACTGATCATATCATTGACAATTTTTTATTGTTTGACAACATAAAAGTTTTTACATTGATAATATAGATTATATAAAAAAATTAATCAAATGCGTATTTTTTTTCTACTTTTTAACAATCTGTCTTAATTTAGTAAGGTTTTGTTAGCATACTCATGTCTGGTAATTAACCCATAAATTTAGAACTATTTTGGTAGTTCAAGATCATACAGTTATTTACAAAGTTAAAATTAATTAAAAGTCTGATGTTGAGAAAAACACGATGTGGGCCGACATTAATTTTTTATTTTTTTTTATAGTTGTAGACTGTTGTAGTAGTGTGGTGCATTTGAATAAAAATCATGCATTTTTCTTTCGTATTATAGTTAATTGGTGTGATGCATGTTTGGGTTTTCGTTTAGGAGGCTCTAAATATTAATTTACGTAAAAAAAGTGGTCTCTCTTAACTTTTGCTTAAATTATTATTTTAGAGTTCAAAAAAATGAGAACTGAAATACATTAGTTTCCCCCGTGTTTTTTAATAATTTTGTCTGTCTTGGGGGGCCTTAACCCTTGATATCACCAAAAAAATAAAAAAATAAAAAATAAAAGGCTTAAACTAGTTTTGTCGCTGTTTGATTATCACAAAACTTTTGGACGAGTGATTTATTATCAACAATTTATCTTTTAGAATTCAGTAACGCAGATTCGAAAGTCTAACTAGTGCAGCATACGTTATTATGTTCTTACTTAAAACCTGAGCATTTAACTGCGTAATTTTCTTACATCATACATCAATAATCATATACTTTTGGGATTAAAAAGATGCACTTGATTATGAGGGTGTTTGTAAGAGCTTCTATAGAAGTTGTTTATACTTATAAGTATTTAAGTAGGTATTTAATCAAGTTTATAAAAGATTTTAAATTTTTTCTACATTTTAAAATTTATTTTAATAAACTTTGGGGTAAAGTTTGTTAATTGCTTAAATGAACTATTTATCCAAACACGTCTTTAACTTTTTGCTTGATAGCAAACGTTTAGCCATGTAAGACAGAAAGTCACTTCAAAACAGTAGCCTAATAGACACCCCTAGAGAACAAAAGGATAAAGTGTGGGAATCTGAATTATGGTTCAAAACTTGAAGCTACATAAAGGTTAATTCGCTAATTCAATGAAGACTTGGCAAAAGATTATATGCCAAAAATTTATTTTTAATTTCCACCAAGGAATAAACACTCTCATACGAATTAACAATACGTATAATCCATATGGATTGATAATTTGTATGAGTTATATAGATTAACGATCCCTAAGAATCTTATGGATTGTCAATCCGTATGGTACTTACCAATTGTCAACCCGTAAATAATATACGGATTGTAAATTTTATATAACTTACGGATTATTAATAGGTAAGTTTTACACGAAAAAAATAGATCTTAGTTGCATACCTTACCTCCACTGTTAATGGCCACACCAACCACCACCACAATTATCACTTGTCGACGAACCATCGTGAACAAAGATGATACAACAACGAGTGATCACCTCTCACGGTAACCTCTAATGAGAATGAAGGTCAAGGCAATGGACAAAAAAAAATGTTGCAATCGAACAAGGAAAGCGAAGAAGAACAACTTATAAGGGAGGGATATTTCCGAAATTTTCAAAAGTTGTTGGGTGCACAAGAAGTTTAACTGATGCACAAAGCAACTCCCTGGTACGAAGAATGGGAAACTGACGTTATACAGTCCAATTAGTTTGCAAGAGAAGCAGTCATGGGTCCATTTTGGTACATGCCTTGGGCCCAATATTCGATTGTTCTTAGCCCAATGTGGAGTAAATTAACACTTACTGTACTTTCTTATTCAGTTATCATTCTTAATTTAACATCTTTCTCTTATTTTTATTTTCTTGAAAATTAAATAAAAAACTATCAATTTCAAGTGTAATCATTAGAAGAAACGTAGTATATATTACAAGAATATTTGAAAAAATTCTGCAATAAAAGAGATCCTTCATCGTATATAAAAAAATTGAACTTATGATGATTTTGCACAATAACGTTATTTGAATTCCTCTCTAGTTCCTTTTCTTTCCTACTGCCCCTGAATTGTGCTTATTCACTTTCTTCTTCTTCTTTTTTGTTGAATTGTTATTCATTTTCTTTGTGATTGCATAGGATACCCTAAATAATTGAACAATGCTATTGATGGCTTTGATATTTTTCAATTAATGCGTAAATACATTATTGGAAAAGTCAAAATTAATTTGAAAAAAAATAATGGACACCTTTGAAATAACAACGAATGACATGTTTAAAGTAATTATTATGCATAAATATGATTTCAAAATATCCCAGTACTAATTAAACAGGTGAAGGAAGAAAATAGCATCACAGCGGTTTCGTTTAAATAAATAATTATCTTGTATAGCGTCATTCAAATTATTCATAAAAAAAAAGAAAATATTATAGGTTTGAGAAATTTAACATTTCAGCACCAACTAGAATTTCATCTATTTTTGATAAATTTAAAATCACACCGATTGAATGAAATAAAGAATTTTAGGCTTTTCATTTCATCCAAAACTTAATTTACATTTTATTACATCTTTGCGGCGCTTCCTAAACTGAAGAGCTAGGAACATATGTACTACGAGTGCAAGCAAATGAAGGGTAAAAACATAGCTAAAGAAACATACATAGTACATGTTAACATGCGTATGATTCCCACCATCATCATATTAATTTGGACTATTTATAGTTTTGTATGTATGCATTGCGATTCCCGATGGCGTTGTGTCCGTGAGGTGAGGATATGCTGATAACGAAAAGCATACTATTCAAAATTCATTCACAAAAAAGATAAGCATGTTACTCTTGGCATACAAGGTTTAATTATGTTTTACATTTTATAAAACGTTTGTTTAATTATGGAATTTTTATGGATTCGAATGTCATAACCACACGTGCAGATTAAATTGATGCATAATTGTAAAAGTTGATCCCTCCTTTGTAGAAGTTGATAATTATGTATGATCAGAATCCACATGGTTAGGACCCATCAGAATGTGAAAATGAACACAGTTGCCTATCCCAATCCCATCAAAAAGGTTAATTTTCCAGAGAGATGTGTTAGGAAACAAGAACAAAATGATAAAAAGTCCAAATAGACTAGACAGAAGATAAAACAAAGGGAAACAAGAAAATGCCAAATTGTTCACTTTGACCCAAAAATGTCGACATAGTAGATATAGTACCACTACCACCATGGCACCATCCCAACCCAAAACATAACACGCAGCAGCACCAAGATTGCCTAATAGTAATAATATAGAATATCACGAACAATATTGGCTAACATAAAAAACAAAAATACTAGAGAGAAAGTGATTCATCCATCGAAATTCGAAACTTACAAATGAAAGCATTGATTGAATGTTTTTTTTTGTATAGGAAGAAAGTCAATGGGTTGGGGTTAAAGCTTTGTCTTCCTTGTTAGAAATATTATTACTGCTACTCAAGTACCTGCAAAGGACCTTACATTTGACAGCACTGCCATAGACATAAAAACCTGGCGCAACCATTATCCTGACCACATCAGGGAGCAACTTGGATCCAGCCTTGTCCCCACCCATATCCTCCATGTAAACCGAATCAAACTTAAGCCCTTTCTCCACTCTGAATATTGGCAAACTCGGGTGCACCGAGTTGGCCAGCAAGTGCAGCATCCACACGCTCTTCGAGGCCCCAAAGAAGGCCTGCAACAGGGCCTCGGGCCAGGCCCGGTTCCAGCCCAACATGGCCACTATCTCGCTCATTTTCCTGTCGCAAAACCTGCTGAACTCCTCGCTGAAGTGCCTCGTTCCTTTGCTCAGCACCTCCTCCCATGTCAGCCCGTGAAGCATCTTGAACGACTCAAAGCTCCCCTCGCACCTCTCCATTGGGTTCAGCGTCGTGTTGCACGCGTTCTTCTGGAACCCTATTGTCTCAAAGTCCTCGAAGAAGGTTCTGTTCAAGAGGGCTTCTAGGTACAAAACCAAGCTTCTTGTTGGGCTCTTTGAGAAAGATATTTTCACGTCGTAGGGTTGGAGAAGGAAGGAGACTTTCTCGTACACCTTGTTTCCCATGTGCCTCAGTTGCATGGTTAAGGAGCGAGACAAAAGCCTTACACTTGATCTTGCTTCGGAGACCGAGACCAAGAAGTGCTGAATAACGGAGTCATGTTGGAGGGTTTGAGGATTGAAGAGGGAAGGAGAAGTAGAAGAAGTAGTGGAGCTGGTGCATTGTTCGAGGCCAGATTTCAAGGTGTGGCAATAGAGTTCGAGCTTGTTGAGCTTCTTCTCTAACTGGGACATGGAGTGCATGAGTCTGGAAGCTTCTAGGAGGGCCTCGTCTCTTTTCCTGGTGGCGTGGAGAAGCTTGTGGGAGAGTTCGGCCACAGCCAATTTCCAATGTTCCTCTCGGGAGGTGGGAGGAGGAGGAGGAGGGTCATGTGAGGAAGAAGACATGGGGCTCTTGCGGGAGAGCTTGGAAACAAGGGACCTGAAAATCCCGTTGGGGCTTGAGAGCAAGGAAGAGTGTTTGTGAGAGGAGGAGGAGGAGTGATCAAAAGGGAGGATGAAGATTTTGTCGCGGGAGTGAGGCCTGCACTTGTTGCAAGAGACGGAGCCATCTGATATGTTTTTCTTGGGGTGGACAATAGGGGTTGGAGGGTGAGTTGGGTCCAATTCACGCTCCTCTTGAATCTGAAATAACAAGAACAGTGTTAGGAAATACTAGAGAGAGTGATGAGAAGAAATAATAGAAAGAAGAAGGGACTGACGGGGGTGAATTGAGGGGAGTGGCGAGAAGAAGAAGCAGCCATATGGGAGGGCTGAATGGGGGATATGATGAAATGGCATTTATCCAAAGAGCTGCTGACTGCTGTGGTCCATCACTAAATTAAATCCTCATTTATTCTCAGAACTACCAACCAAGTCTCTTCTCGATTCATGCATGTGAACATATTAAATGCCACTCTATCTTTATGGGATCCCCTTTCTCTCTCACCCTAAAATCACTCCTTTTTAGTCTTAATAGTAACTAAATTCAACCACTAACCTAATGGCATTGCTTAAGTAATTTAAAATATAAATATTCATAACTCTTCCAAGAGTGCTGATTAAAGAAATAAAAAATAAAATATTTTTATTGAAATGAGTAAAAATACATTCCTATATGATTTTTAAATTTGTTATGATATGATTTTTTATAAAAAAAAATTCTTTTAATTCTTAATTAATCAATACTTTAAGACATTGATTATCAAGATATTAATAATGATAATACAAAAAATTAAAAATAAATTAATAATAATAAAGAAGTTTATTAGAAGAACGAAGCAGTTCTATGTTAGCTATAAATGACAGTGTGAATGACCAGAAGTTCAAACAAAGGCAGTTAAGAGACCCACTTGGCCCCTTATCTAACAGTACCGATCTCCTTGAAGTCAGTAGTAAATAGTAATGTACTGTTCATTTATTTCTAAAACTCTCATTCAGTTCTCATAATTTAAGTGCAGATTCTCAGGATATACAAATTACTCTTACCCTTAATGACAAAGAGTTCTATATATTCTAAAAATTCATTCAATGGAGTATATCGTTTGAAGGGTGGGAGGTTGGGAGTATACATCATTTTCATATTTAATATTTGGACATGAATCCTTAAATTAACTGCCATATACCTCATGCATTGTATATAACTTTTGACACATTGATCTCCATTGAGCCATATCATTAATTAACTCGGACCCTTGCCATTTCTCATTGATAAATTTATAATATACAGTTTTTTGGTGGAAAAAAAATTAGGGAGAGGGAATGGTGTCCAAAAAGACATTTATCTCACTTTAAAGATATGAGGACGGTGATATATACATAATATACAGTTCAATTATACTATTATAATTTATAAAAAAAAACGGTTTTTATTAGGGAAAAGTATTGAAACATTATACTCACTGACCCTTTCTTCATGTTACTGTCAATAATCACAATGACGTAACGTAACCAAAGATTTTCAATTAAAAAAAAACGTAACTAAGGATTTAATATTTTATAATCCTTGTGGAACTCGAGTAGGAAAGAAAGTAAGGATCTGTTCAATTTAATTCTCAAATTAGACAGTATTTATAGTTTTTGGCCTCTGTTAGCAGCACCCTGCAGCTGTTCTTGTACTACCTGGCTGTTACTTGGAGCCCTTCTTATGCTCCTTTTATTAGCTTCTCTCTTATAAAATACTTAATTTGCCTATAAAAAAAAAACATTGAACACCTTTTTACTAGATTTCTATAAATTTCAATCGCTTGTCATGATACAACAAAATCTCTCTTATCCCGCTATTGGTATACAGATATTTCATACTTATATAACAGGTGTGTTTAGTTGATCTCGTTTTTGGTCTTTTATGAGATTCATATTGGGTCTCTAAGTCATGAGAAATTTTTTATAACTTATATTGTATTGAGTGTGCATTCGGATTGGTAACTCACTGTGATTTTTGGAAACAACAAATTGTGATGAACTTACCATAATTTTATGTAATTGTTGCTTCCAAAAATCATGGCCAGTTTAACTCACCATGCATACAAACACACATTGAGTATAAGTAAATTAATTTCATTCAATATAATGTGTTAAAAAAGACTAAAAAATGGGCGTTGTTAACATTGTTGGTGGAATCATATGCATATATTTCATCTTTTATACATATTTACTTTTGATTGCCTGTTTGTAGTAAATGCACTGTCAACTTCGTGGACTAATAATTTTGTTGTTGTACAACGTCTCATTTGCGTGATCTACTAATTTAAATCCGAATAACACATAAAATTTCATGAATTTTGAATTACCCGTCATGACTAAGGCATATCTGTCTCTATAGAGATATGTGACAACCATTAAAAGCCAACGGGAGTTTAAGCATTGTAGAAAAGGCAAAAGCCAAAACCCAAGCCAACGAATTTCAAATCTCAAGAGTGCTTCAAAAACAATCCTAAAGAACACCAGTCAAAACGGGGTCACAATGTCACAACACTATCCTTGAAGCTATATAAATCTATCGTGAAAAATTTCATAGCAGCAGCAAGATTGGGTGCCATTGCCATTCCATGGGAGACATTTTGCTATTTTTAGAACACTAAGTTAAATTGGACTGAATAACATTTTAAATTTAATCCAACAACACAGATGATCATGCAATATATGCATTATGTTTTTATTAGAACAAGCATAACAATAAAATTGAACATAAATTTTCCTAGCAAATTAAGGGATACAGTTTTTAGGAAAAATCTCATCTAAAGTGAAAAAGACTCTAAAATATACAAGTGATGATGCCATTTTATCATCTTCGAAGTACTTAGTGAACTTTAGAGGAGTCTCCTCCTTTCATATCATGTCTAATATATGAAAAAAAACAAAATTAGAAGACCAACAACCACCTTTCGGTAAACAATTCATGAGGTTGACGGGTGTAAATTCAGTAGTAATGAAGGTGTATGTATCAAAGGAGGAGACTCAAGTAAGTATTCAATTAAACACAAAAAACACAAACCAGAGCAGTGAACCAAAAATTGTGTCTACATAAATGGCCAAGACGTTCACTTCATTTCTAAACAAGCAAAAGACCCATAAACATATAATAAATAGCATCATTATGTATTTTAGTTGGAACTAGGTTCTTTGGACAAACTTTTCTGAAAGTATTTATAAAATAAAATTTTCATATAAATTAAAGTTACTTTTTTACAGAGGTGTTTTATTCTAACTTTACTTAAAAACAGAAGTGCATAAATTAATTTTAACTTATTAGAGAAATTTGATTTATTTTATTTTCTTATATAAATGTTTATTGTGAAGTTTATCTAAACATAATTTAATATCATTCTAAACCAGACTCTAGAACCTATTTTTTTACAACCTGCAAGTAAATCCTCAATTTTGTCCCTTTATTTTTTTACATTGGGAAATTCGAGCTTTCTTCTTTAACGAATCAAAGAATCACTAGTCCCTAAAATGATAGAAAGAAAGTTATAAAGGCGTGGTGTAGTAATACTCACTGTATATTCCTAATTCAATAATTATCCTACAGTCTAAGAATGAGAATGAAAATGATGGTTAATTAGGACTAATGTGTAAATACAAACACTTAATTGAAGTTTTGAGTATAAAAAAGTTTTCCCGTAGTACTCGAAATTTTTAATTGAGACGTCATAGAATGAAGAGCAAATTCCAAAAATAAGGCATATAATAAGAGGTTCATAAGAAAAAAACAGGCAGCAAAAAAAAAAAAAAAGGGTTCATAGGTTATCAGAAGCTACCTTGATCTGAAACAAAAGTTACAAAATGTCAAACAAAAGTGGTCGCATTAAGTTGATAACTGTGACTTGGGTGTGTCGTTTTAAAGAGTGGATGGACAACTGTACGTGAAAGCAATAGATTATGTCGTGATCTGTTCTATCCTTATTATCACCAGCAATTGTATGGCTATTGGTACTACCTCATTTCTAACGTAACAAATCTAACCCCCTCACCTTATTTTGGGATTTTTAGACACGATCACAGCTGTATTTATTCTTATTCTAAATATCTACAAAGCCTTATCCGTGATTTTAACTTTAGTTTGCTGAATTTATCGAAAAATGGGGTGTCCTCTCTCTAGCTCCCCGGATCAATTGTCATGGTTCTGTTGATCACTCTTCCTGTTCTTATGGACAGAGTATTCATTTTCAAATTATAATTAAATAATTTGGCTGGTATAATATTTTATTTTTTGGGTGCATGACTAGTATGCAGTTATCCAGAAGGTTTTGAAAGACTGCGAGCATCCCTTTGATTTGCCAAAAAAAACTAAAGATTTTTATTCGAACTGAAATAACTTTTTTTTCTCAGGTACAAAATTATTTAAAAGTAAAATGTATCCCTTATGCTATATATGTGTAACCATCTTTTCCCATTGGTTAGTTTCTTTCTCTAACCACAAAACTCCCTACCGTTTGGAATCTTCATTAAATATATTTTTTTAATTGTGTAACCTGACAACTTTTGTCAAAGAAATTCGTAACAAAGACAAAAGCCGACACCCCTTTTTTGAATTTTTTTCTCCAGTGATGTGTAAGATGGTTTAAGATGTATATCAATTGTCATTATCACTAGTCTTTTTCCTTATATTAAACTTTAAACTTTTGATAAATTGAAACCTTTGGTCACAATCTGCTAGTAGTATTTGATGCATCACGGCAGTGTCTTCAGAATTTCAAACATTATATAGCACAAAAAGGATATTATAGTAAAATTTGCATTATTCCATCCCAAGTATTCATGCACATCAAATAGCATGCAACACAAGACTCCGTATGGATTGCATTGACCTCCACCAACAGGAAAATCGTGACTCGTCAACTTATGTTCCCTTGCATCCCAAATTTTGAAATTTGACTTTAGTTTTTATTTGTCTTTTCTATGGTGGATTTCTGATGCGTTTATTTATTTTGTCCAGAGGGAAAGCCCCCCTTATGGGACCATTTGAAAAATCAATTCCCTTTCCCTCTACTCTGAACCAAGGAACTTGAGGCTCACGGTATATAGATACAATGTTTTAATTTAGATGGAAAAAAGGACTTCGTACAGGAAAAGTAGCAAGGGCCAGTTTTTGTTTTTGTTTTAATTTTAAAATTATTAAAACTAACTTAAATAGAATTATTTTTAAACAGTTCAATGGTAATTAAAATGAGTATTCAAAATTATTCTTATTTATAAAAATAGTTTTTCTACACAAACAATCAAGAACGTGATGGTGCATTCTCTACTTTTATTCAAAACACTGCAGTAATGGATGTTGCAAGATATAAAAGCTGAGCTTGTTGATGTCTAACCCTCAATGTTTTATCAGGTCTCTAACCGTTGCAACGCACTACTCTCATCGAAGATCATTTACTTTTGGCAACATATTGATGTCGAATAAATGGAATGTCTTTTTTACTCCACCAAAGTAAAACCTTTTGCTGTATTATTATGCTTTGTATAGGTTAGGTTTTCCCCCCCTTCACGACTGTTTGTTTTACTCAATTAGAGATAAACTAATTACGAAGCATATAACAAGAACCGAGAATTGCCATCAATTTTCCACCCAAAACATGTAATAATCTAGATTACACCAAATAATATATAGTACTCTTTCAAGTATCATGTCCTAAAGGTTGACTACAAACATTAAAGGGAGAAAAGGTATGAAATTGAGAAATAAACAAAGTTTTGCAACTTCCTAAGAAGAAATCAGAACCATTTCAATATTTTTTCTTCGATTCCACTATGACCGTAGGGCCCATTGCCCATTTTGGCAAAGAATTGCACCAATAACAATGTTACTTTCTGGACCTTAAATAAAGGAATCTTGACCACACGCTGTCAAAGCCTTATTAAAATGCCATTTTGAGCCCATATCACTGAAGAAATTTCACAAGAATGTGTGGATGAGATTGATCTAAAATGCCATACGACCAGCCAGCCTGCTCTCAAGTATCCTCTTATCTATGGCTGCATCAATGGAGCTCATCTGAAAGATAAATTGATAATAATGATCAGCAGGTAATTATAGACCACAAAGTACAACAATAAACCGAATATTTTAATTTAGAGCATGGTCCTATGCAAGAGATCCAAACTCTGCGAAAGAAGCTGACCTGGGCCAAGTCTGAATTCACTTGTTCCATAAAATAAATTGTAATGATGCTACGAATGGGCAAAAATCTGATGGGTAAGACCATTTTCCACCCAAAACCCCAAACTTAGGAATCAATCAGGGGGATATAAAGAATAACATTGGCAAAACCAAACCCAATAAAAATCATATATACATACTCTTTTACGGTGTACAAATGCTGGGGTGAAAGATCACGAAGTTGGTAGTTTGCAGCAAGCTTCACAAATTATGTTGTGGTAATTATAATTAACTACTAAAAGAAATTAATACAATACCTACTCGAATCTTTAGAAGCCCACAAAAATTGGAACCATAGAGGCCGTTCAAAATAAAATAGCATGCACTACCCATTTAGGTTGGAAGCAAGAGGGAGGATTAAAAGGATCACATTTTCTTTGCAATTTATTTTATTTTTAAAAAGAATTAGAAATTTATACAGAATGTACCTCTTTAAATTGGAAACAATGTGTAAACAACGGAATCTGAAAACAGGAAGCATAAAGCCTACTCATCTGGTTAGATGCAAAAGCAACTCCATCTATTAAAGAGGTAGTATGACTTACCTGGCTACTTTCATCATGCACCTGATATTTTGGCAAAGACATTCTTCTTTCCTCCTACAGTAACCAAGCATCATAATATTACCAACCAAGAAACAACAGTAGTCAAATGGAACACTACATATTTTCTCAAGAACACAACTCACCATGGACATTGCCTCATCATCCCAAACCAAGTAGACTTCGTTGGTGGCAGGCTGAGGAGCAGGAGCTTTGTTTGCAATTACTGGGGGAGGCCCAATTGAAGGACCACCAGTATTTGGACCAGAAGCATAAGAATGTGAGTTACTAGCTGCTCCACCTATACAAGTAACCAAGAGTGAGAAGGAAATGAAAATCACCAAAACCACATAGGATTAATCTAAAGGGAGAAAAACTAAATTTCAGTGCTAAGTTTATCAATTTCATCAAAAACACTCCAGCTGTTTTGAATAATGGAAGCAGTCACAATTGTTCAAAGGAGGAAAAATGTAAGGTTACCTGGAACCCCTATAGCCTGATAACTACTTGTTACTGAAGAGTTGCTGCTCAAATGTGTATCAACAGGAACATTTGTAGACATCACTGGAGTAACTGATGGAACACTTGAGGGCAGGGGTGGAGCAGAAAATGCAGAACTTTGAGTAGTTGTATGGTTATTTCCAACAACAGGAAATAAAGGTTGCGAAACTGGGACAGGTGCAGATGTAGGCAATCCAGGAGGAGTAATCTGAGTTTGGAGGGCAGGAGCAGTTGCTGGCAGTGGAGGCCTCACGTTCTGCACAGGGAATAATGGCTGCTGTGTGTATGGGGCAGCAGGAGGAACTGAAACAACTGGAGGCTGTGAAAACCATGGCTGAGGTCGAGGTGGAACCACCCAAGCATTTGGAGGCACAGGTACAGCTGGATTATAACTATAGCACAGAGGTAAGCATGTAAGCATATTTGTGCCACTAATAATTTTAAATTTTAAAAGTTAAGTATGTAAGAGTTATAACTTCCTACTTATGCCAAATAGAAGATGAATACAAATAGAAACGTAGAAATAATAACATACACTGGTGGCATCGTGGGCAAGGCTGGTCGCGAAGGATATCCTGTACCCAAAGGAGGTGGAATCATTCCACCTACAAGCTGAGTTGGTGGAATATCCACTTTGGCTGCCTTTGATGGAACATCATCCTCTGGATTAAAAATAAAATACACAATTGTGAAAAAGGAGATTAAAACATTTCATGTTTCTTTTTACCATCGGTAACAATATTCATAGAAAGTTGTATCTCGAGTTCCACAAAAATACACTCATGACATTAAACACTACCAAGAAACAAGGATAAAGTATACAGCAATCACCATACATGTCTGGTGTGATTATACAGCAAACTGAGCAAAGCATATTTTTACCAAAAACTAATTTTATGCACGAGATAGAAGCCATCAGACAAGATTACCTTCTTCACCATAATGAGCAGCCAGGATATCTGGTGGAATCCCTTGCATTCCATATATTTCAATATCCGTACTCTCTCTACCAGGCTTTGCATTGGGCACCCTGAGCAAAGAGAAATATCAACAATTTATTGTGAAAAGGAAACACGGAAAATTTAGCGATGGCCGGATTTTAGCAGCAAATTCAATTACAACTAACATACCTCCTTCTCTTTGTTATTAAAGAATCATTAAGGGATAGATCATTAACATGCAGGAGAAACCAACCACTCAGGCGTTCAATAACTCACAAAATTCCTAGCATCTACTAAATAACATCTACTAAATTTCTAGCATCTTATTTAGGATACGTTAATAACAGAGGCAACTCTTTGGGACAAAAATGGCATAAACTTTTTTTTTCGTTTAATATGATTAATGATAAAACAAAATGTAAAGCAGAAAACCCTAACCCAAGATAATAAGGAGAAAAGAGGGAAATAGGGTTATACTTAGTGACGGATTCCTTGTGAACCTGGAGGACGTGGATGGCCATGCCGCCGGCGGTGGAGAGCTTCTTGTGGCAGACATGGCACTTGAAGTGCTTGGCTTTCTGATGCTGCACCAAGATCTTCTCGTCGTCGAATTCGCGATCGCAGTAATAACACCACACCTTCGAGGAAACTCTCTTCTTCTTCTTCCCCATGATGGCGAATCCGATCCCTCGCGAATTGGGTTTGTGACGAAGGTTGTGTGCCCTGCTGCAATGGCGGAGGAGGAAGAAGCTAGGGCACGGATTCAGAAGCGGAAAGAAAGATCCAATCGCGGCCCAATTGAAATTTATTGTTTGTTCGTGGCCGAATTATATCGATGGCTTACGTAGCAAACAGTACAAATCCATGGCGAGTAGCTATATCAGGCCCAAGGAAAGCAAGAGCCCAACAATCTTGAGGCTTGCTATTTATACCGTCCTTATTCCTCTTTGCATTGCAATTTTTTTATATATAAAAACTAGTTTCCCATTATATATATATATATATATATATATATATATATATATATATATATATATATATATATATTATTTTATTTTTATCAAGAGGGACCTTTTGCCCCTACCAAGGAGATATATTATGGAAACTAATTTCTAATGTGCATTATAGGTTGACACCCCCTGTGCCAATTAACTAGGTAACGAAAACTAGTGCTTATTATTTAGTTAATGTAGTTTTGTTTGTGTTTAATGTAAAGAAGATCATATACATATCACAAATTAGATTCATTTGTACACTTAAAACCATATATATAATCGAGTCTAATTTTCATTGTTTCTAAAAAATATTATATTTTTTTAATCACACTTTTTATAGTTAAAATTTATTGAAAATTATAAATTTTGATGAATTCTATAATTCATTTCTTTTATTTTTGTAATTTTTAATAAATTTTAACCACTAATAAAGTATGTGTGTTAGAAATTGTATGTTATTAACCGTTTAAGCTGAATTTATATTTCATTGCATCGATGGTTTGACTCCTCCCACGTGATACGTCACAAGAAACTTTTCAAGTGAGACCCACTATTTCAAATTTATTTCTCCTGTCAATCTATTGCACCGCTGCCAATCTCACTAG
Source organism: Glycine max (assembly GCF_000004515.6). Taxonomy (NCBI): domain Eukaryota; kingdom Viridiplantae; phylum Streptophyta; class Magnoliopsida; order Fabales; family Fabaceae; genus Glycine; species Glycine max. The sequence continues at coordinate 41,735,531 of NC_038241.2, forward strand.
AGATTTTCATGAACACTGCAATTTTTTTAAGATAAAAAGCATTGGGATTTAACTTTACTAAACCATCCTCTCACATACTAAAACTGTAATTTACTTAAATCCTAATCCCTCATAAAAGAGTGCCTAAATTCTTAGATTAAATTACCAATTTCTTGCATACATTTGAGAGAGAAATGATAAAGCTATGGACTCCTATATACTTTGAGAGAGAAAGATATAAAAGAAAGCAAAATATAAATATAATAAATGATATCCATATTACGATAAAAAAAAATCAAATACATGTTTATATTATATTAATATTTATATATCATTATTCAGAGAGTGTATACTCAAAATACACGGAACTTGATGTATGAAAAAAAAAATGCACTGAACTGGTGCCAAAAAGAAATGCATTTCCACACCAAAAAAAAGAAAAAAGAATGCATTAGTGAGGTTTCCTTTTTTTTGGATGGAAAAATGAAGTTTCCTTTCTTCCTTGTTGATTACACCCATCCTAATCTAGTAGCAAAACTTTTGGTCTTTTTCAACATTACCTTTAATTTTACTGTTTCAGAGAATTAACATCTAAAATAATGACATCTTGGCGGTAATCACACTCATAAACCAAACCAAAGAAGTTATATATATATATAGAGAGAGGTTTAAAGTGATTTTTTTTTATCGTTTATATTTTAATTTTTTTTAATTTTTTAGTTTGAAAGTGGTTTTTTTAATCTTTAAAATTTGTATTTTAATTTTATTTTAGTCCCTATAGATTGAAAGAAAGTAATTTTTTTATTATTTATCTTTTATATGTTAATTTCTTTTTAGTCCTTATCATCAAAATATGAGTAATATTATCAATTATAATTAATTATAAAAATATTAGTAAGTAATTTATAATTAATTTATTGTAAAATAATTTGTAATAAAAAAATAATTTATAATTTATAATTAATTTTTAGTTAATTATTTTTATATATTTTTTATTAAAAACTAAAAGTTAATTAAAATAAAAATTATAATAACTAAAAATATCATTTCTAAACTATAGGAATCAAACGAATTAAAATAGAAATTATAAAAATTAAAAAATCATTTTTAAACTTTAAGAACTAAAAAAATCAATTTTAAACCATAAAAGTTAAAAAATAAATATCATAAAACTATATACTTGAGTAATATATATATATATATATAACAACGAAACGAATTGTTCCTTGTTACCGTGACTGCCTTCCAAACACGAACCCTCTCGTTTGTTGATTATTACATAGAGAAACCAAATCAAATATAAATTCAGAACATTCCCGTGAAAAAAAAGAGAGAAAAGAAAGAATAATAATTTTCAAATGTGAAATTTAGGAAATTATGTAATGCAAATACTAAAAAACTACACGTAAAATACAGAATTAAATAGGTTCTGGTCTCAGAAAATATTACGAATTTCAGTTTTAGTATTTATAAATTATTATTTTTCTCCATATTTATTAAAAATGATGTGATTTTATTTTATGAATATAAATTAAAAGTAAATGTTTTTGTGTTAGAATACAGAAACTGAAAATAAATATTTTTTTACAGAAACTATTTTTTTAATATTTTCAGAAAGTAAAAAATACTGAACTCTTAAACGTAATTCTTTTTGCTACATTCAAAGGTCTTGGTCCCATTATTCCTTCAAACAAATAATTGCGCTGGTCAATAACCATTTATAGTTTAATTTAGCGTTTTCTAATACTTATGTGGACTAACATACATAGAGCAGCCGTAGATGTTGCCATGTTGGTACTCAGAAAGAAAAAAAGTGCATCGATATCTGCATTTAATTTGAGACTATATATAAGTATTCTGCTTTGCAGCTACCATCAGTTATTTTGTAACCTAATGATATTGTTCTGTCTTTAATAGTTCGCATCATAAAAGATACTAAGATCATTGTCTAACTTTTTGCACAATAAATGGCCACCGTAATCTTGTTGGAGTATGAATAATCATCAGCTAGATTTGATGTGTTCAGCCATCATAGTTTTCGCAAGGCTAGAGAGCATGGCAGTATGTTGCATTTCCCTAATTGATTTTGGCCAAAATTAGTGACAACTAAGTTCCATCTACCAACCAAAAGAAAGAAATTATCCCTTCTATGAAGCAGTGGGATTAAATTATTTGAGGCATTGAGTCAAATTAATCCATTATGCTAACACTTTATCTCAAGTTAATTGAGCAAAACTACTGCAAAAAACAAAATTAAAATTTCAAGAAATTTGTGACATGTTAGGAACCTATATAAGATACAGTATTTACCTTGGCCCTCTTCAAATGGTGCATTTGCTCTGAGATTACAAAACAGTCTGGTTTTAAGGTCAATAGAATTTATCACATATTTTATAATTTATTGAAGTGATTAGTGTTCACCATTAATAGAAACTATTATGTGACTTATATATATATATATATATATATATATATATATATATATATATATATATATATATATATGATTGAAGTATGAAAGTAAGATGAAGTCTCATCTAGAAATAAAAAAATTGAGTATTATATAAGTGAGAAGAAGATCTATGAATCTGAATCTTAAGATTTTGGGTTAAAATAAGTTGTTAAATTCTCTTATTTGATCTTAAGAGATAATATAAGATATAGTGCTATCTAAGGCTAAACATTAATAACAAATTATTCTTTTGTTTCCCATAATCCAAGATGTGATCCAACACACTAATTTTTTTTTGTAAGAATCATTTTAATTTTGTCACCTAGCTTTTGTTCAGTACCCCCTTTCCAATCCCATTTTTCTATCTATTTTGAATATTTCAAGGTCATTTATACGCCTTTTGAAAACATTCCAGATATATATGTGTATAAACTACCAAAGTTTTGTTAAACAAAAAAAAAAACTACTTAAGTTTTGGTGCCAAATTCATTTCGTTAAAAGGAGAACACACCATCATATGGGTCAAGGGTCATTTTTTGGGAACTAACATGGGTCATTTTTTTTTCAAGACAGAGAGATTTAATCTAATACACTCATCAAAGGGAAAAAAAAAACCCAAAGAGGAAAGTAGCTGTAATATCATGTTGTTTGCACCAACAATGGCGATCTATCATAAATTACCAAGTTTTTGTTTTCTTCAAACATACTATAGTCATTTGCTTTCATTTTGCAATTCTGCATGGCTCCAATTACAACCAATAGAATATAAGAAAGATACTTGGCTCCAATTATTAACACTGTTTTTCACTAGAGTTTTTTTGGGACAAATAAACAATGTTTCTGGCCATGTATTTGACCTTGAGAATTGAAACCATACAGAGAAGAAGAAAACAATACTGATCTGCATGGATTTACAGTGAGGATGCTTTACAAGGAAGACATTCCTTGAGTCAAAATTCAATGCTCCTCACATGATCATCACCATAACTACATTTGTTTATTTTTTTTTTTTATAAAACACCATAACCTCATTTCCATGCAGGGCCAGTAAGTAAAATATAGTACTAGTACATGCTATAATCCCAATACATCTATGGTTTTGGACTTGTCAATTTTTGTGGGGGAGTGGGAACCTTTTCAATGCTGTCCAGTGTCCACCCTTTAATGGCTATATTAGGCAGAAATAATTTTTGAAATTCACAGTTTATTTCAAATTTATTAAAAAAAATAAATTTTACTTTTGTGTCAGTACTGTAGACTAGTCTGACTTTCTGTAGTATGAAAGATATTCCATATTTGATTAAATTAAATTATACTAATGTGATGCCAATTTCCCATTGAGGCCCCAAAGCACCCCCACTAGACTCCAAAGAGAAAGAAAGAGACTGAGAGAGAGGGGAAAGGATTTTCAACTTTTCTTTTGATAAGTAGCATCAGTTTAGCTTGAAAAGCACAAAAAGAAACAAAAGCGAGTCACAGATTCCAGTGTGTGGCCTGAGGGTTGAGGCTAGTGATTGAATAGTATAGCATATGCCCACAATTGCAGCAAGACAAGGCAGAGCCCACCTAACAACCCCGGAAGAAAAGGGCACCCCACAAATTAAAATTCATTATTTCAAACTAATAAATAATCATTTAAAACATATTCCTTACATAACCCCCCCAAGTCCCATTCTATTCTCTCGTGTCTCTCTCTCTCTCTCTGAAACCATGCCTGTCACAAACACAACAACACCTACAGTGGCAGAACACATCAAATGGAGAAGGCCCAGAAACCAATTCAACCACCACCATCATCACCATCACCACCCCATTTCAGAAACAGATCCAAACCCTCAAATCCCTTCCATAATCCAATCCACTAGGTGCAAGTCCACCATTTCCTCCCTGCTCCTCTCCACTTTCTCCAACAACACCTCCAATAATGCCACTGCCCACAGCAAGAAAAAAAGCAACTTTTCTGCATCAACCTTCAGAGGGTTGGGCTGCACTGCTGGCTCGTCGCAGCAGGTGTCGGTGCCGGCGGTGATTCGCTCCTCCGCCGATTGGCAAGGGAAGAAAACAAGAAAAAAGAAGCACAAGAGAAGCAACAGAAGCAGCAAGAACAAGACTTTCCATGGTGGGGTTCTGGAAGGTTCCAATCCAGGGTGTGTGGATTTTCAAGATGTTTGGTGTGGCCCTGGAATTGGGTTCTCAACAGATGCTGCTGCCTCTGTTGATTGTGTTGTGGCCAGGAAGAATGTCTCTTCTGCAAGAGGGAAAATTGATGTGGATAAGATCACTCACAGGGAGGTATTGTCATTTCTGCAATGTTTGATCTTTTTCAATGATTTGGTGCTTAAATCTGTTGAAAAGTTTAGTGCTTTTTTTTTTCTTTTCTACCTCTTCTTTGTATTGGTCTTCTATCAAGAACAAGGTTTGCTTTCTATGGACAACCTGCATTAATGAATTTTCCATTTTTAACCCCACCAAATCGATCTTTTGCAAGCATTAAGAATTCCTTTCTTGATTGGTAATTTTCTTAGGTTCTGTTTATCAATCAAATTAGTAGCAAGATAGAAAAATATCATTGGATTTTGCATTGATGAACATTGAAGTGTTTTTTTCTTTGATTTTTATCGGCACTCCGAAGGCCCATGCCACTTTTGTTATGTTTAAATTCCCAACAATAATATATACACAAGACAAAGTTAAAAAAAAGGTAGATTTTATGTATGGGCCTGAAGTCTTTGATCGCTTTCATTTAAGGCTGTTCTTTTATTTTCTTTTTTCAACGGCATGTGATCTCTGATCATCTTATTCAATATCAAAACAATTCTTTATAGTACAAATTAAGTCATTAAAAACTTTTAATTCGAGGAAAATAGGTCGATTCACCGTATTAATCCATTAATGCTTCTTTCATTTCATTATCCATGTGGAAATAACAAGAGAGATGATCGTTTTTAAAAAAATTAATGACTCAGTATTGATTTTTTTTAGGAATAATTATTTTGGTCATTAATAGCTAGAGCCTAGGGGCACCATTTCAAAACGCGTGCACCCATTTTTTTACCTTTAGTTTTAGATGCAAAGAAGTGCTGTTGATTATTGGATTGCTGTGGAGCCTTCCTTTGAAGTGGGAGACATGGATCCGTTTTTTATGGGTTTAGATAGACACGTGAATGATTAGTTGGGATTTTCGTTTGAATTCTGTATGGTCATAATTTTTGTTTCACAATGCCTTGACATGATTTCCAACTAACGAACACTATTGGCAGCGATCATCGTATGTGGGAAGGCGCACAGAGACCTTCACTTTTCTGGACAGTACTGATCCTGACATTTTCACACCACGCTCTGCGTCTGACACTTATGGAACTGCTACATACTATCGTCATGTTAGAGATCCTTCCTCTGATGGCTTTGCTGAGGTTGCCTCTAATATACATATACCCTTTTCTCTATCTTTGTCGTCACTAATGTTAAGTGCACGCGTAGTACGATTGAGAATGTGTTTCATAGCAAAAATCTGGTGTGTTCTTATCAAATGATCATGATTTTTTTTTTAATGACAACGTGTTTAAATTTGGAATTATTAATTCAAATTATTTACTTGGCGTATAGGACTTGCATGTGCTTGCTGAGGCCACTAAATTATAAAATTGAATTTTGGCTCACCTTGAAATGAATGTAGCGAGTCATGTTTTCAGGTGCAAATAAAAAAAGTTGCTGTTTTTGTTGCTAAGAATGAAAGGTTTTTTGTATGTTGTAATTTAGGGAATTTAGCGGAACAATTATGTTAGTGGGGTTTAGTGGAGCATTTACTTAAACATGATTCATTATTTAGTTAATGTATTTTGAGATTCCTATGGATGTGTCTTTTGGATTCAAGCACTTATTTTCCAAGAGTCATGTATGTTGTATGAAGAGGCGTCTTGTATAAATACTTATTTACTAGTGCATTTGCACAATAGGCCAAGAAATCCAAATGAAAGTCTTGGGGTGGTCGAGTCTTTTCCCTCTTCTTTCTATATCCCTTATTTCCTTCAGATTGGCAGGAGGTTAAACAGTGTATTTTGTGATTGAGTGCTGTGTTTCTAAGTTGGGTTGAGATGATCATGTGTGGATGTGTATATGGTTTACCCAATTTGTGTAGAATAGACACCTGACATATCATGTTTACACATGAATTTCCAAAACTGTTGCTCCTAACTGACACAAATTGCATTGAAGTTAGTTTAGTTTTGCTTATATTTGGGCAATTTACTTACAGTTGGTTGTCCTGTTATATGTTGAATAGATATAGTTTGATGCATAACCTATGTTACCTTTACAGAGTAGCCACACTAGTCGTTGGCCAAACAAAATTTGGTTTCTATGTTTTTGGATTATTAGATGTAACAGAGGCTTGTTAGTGCAAGTTATAATTTTATAATGAATGCATGTACATAGGAGTATTATGTTATATCCAATCACGTCTTTGCTTAGATTTTGTGGCAGTTAAGCTAATATTGTGTATCTTGATTTTTGCTTGCACTTTGAAGATAATGATGCTTCAAGGGAGTCTACTAATGGGTGGACAACTAAATTCACATGATCATTTCAGAGACTGGAGACTGGATGTTGATAACATGTCCTATGAGGTGATTTTTTCCTCAAGTAAAGATGTCTATTTTCTTGTACAATATTATATCCCCATGCTATGTTGTCCGTGCACATTGTTTTATATGTGTCAAAACTTCTGGTTTGTGTTTGATAGCAATTGCTAGAGCTTGGTGAGAGAATTGGTCATGTGAACACTGGACTCAAGGAAGATGAGATGGGACGGAACATAAGGAAGACTAGGATTCAATTTTGGGATGATACATCAAAGCTTCAAGTAGATAAAGAGTGCAGCATTTGTCAGGTAAGTTTGCATAATCGAATTAAATTGTTACATTGCTTTCTCTTTTTAATATGTGTTTAAAGATTGAAAATAATTTATCTTGCTTTTGGGTTCAGGAGGAGTATGAAGCGGGTGATGAGTTGGGGAGGCTAAATTGTGAGCACAGTTATCACTTTCAGTGTATAAAACAATGGGTTGCACAAAAAAATTTCTGCCCAGTATGTAAGCAACAAGTTGCGGCTCGACACTGAGTGACTCAACCCTTCTGTTTTTTTGGACAGCTTCCATTCTCATCCATAAATTTGTGTATAGTTTTTCATATCCAATACAAGCAAGAGTTTTCATTCTTTGCTGTCAATTATCATTTCATCTTTCAAAATTCCTGCATCCTCTGCGAGGAATCGGCAATTATATGTTATCGAGTAAAGGTTTATATTCGGGCTGAGACCTTTGCATATTATACGCAAGAGTTGCCTTGCTTAAGAGCAGTTATTATTATTTTTTTGTTTTGGGTTTTTAATGAAGTTGTGTCTGTGACGAAGTAGGGTGTTCTTATTTGGAATGCTTGTCCTCAACTATGCCTATCCATTTTGAATCCTATGGTGATAGTTTTTGTTGGCTGTTGCAATATCTATATTATGTAACTTGTTTATGGGAAAATTACTCTGCATATTAAAATGAATTGATTCACAAATGGTATAGAAACCCTGAGTCTGTCACGTATTAAGTAATTTCATTGTGTAGCACTTGCAAAGACAAGGGTTACATCCATTCTTCATAAAACAGTTACATTATTTTTTCCATTTCTCTATCCTTCATTTTTCATCAGTCTAAAATAAAAATAATTAAATAAAATTTTAAATGTGTTTAATCTCAATAAATCTTAGTTCTTTAAATCTTTACAAGTAATTTATTTTCGTTGGTTTTGATTTTTGGAACTACTTATGGAAATGTGTCATATATTAGCTGTGATATAAACTATTGTTCTAACACGATATTGTAACATAATATCGTTAGATACAGGCATGTTAATAAATGGTGATAGAAAGTATTTTTTAAAAAAAAACTAACTTTGCAAAGATTAAGATCAACAATAGAAGATTTTTAAAAGATGAATATCAGCTCTCCAATTAAGGCAAACTGGAAGCACTAAACTCGAGGTGAGCCACAAATATTATAAAACTTCATTTCATTTTCAACTGACAAAGTTTTCATATGCTTGGAGAATTGAATGTTACAATACATTCACCATCATGGAACTCATTTCTTAAAGACCACTCATTTCCTTATTCCCAAATATTATCGACATGGGCAGTCATGAAAACACAAACTCATCTTGGCACTTTGTTAGTGACGAGGATGTCTCGATGTGAACCACAAAAAATAGACCACTCCATGCATAATGGTTCACAAAATTAAATAAATAAAAAGTAGACAACTCTCATGTCATATCATATCCCTGCATGAGCAATTAAAGTCTCAATCCTTGGTCTCTTACTCATTTGAATGCCAGTGATATATGAGCTGAGCTCGCATACTTCTCAGCATTATCATTATCATATATCACATTCCTAGCAATATGCTATCAAGTTGTAAGAGCAGTGCAACTTTCTTCTTGAAATTTCTATCGGTGTTGTTGGCCCACAAGCAAAGCTTACAGTTGTAAGCATGAATTTATTTCAACCACCATGAAATGCTAGTTGCTAGGATTCTACTTTGTTGCCGTATTTCTTTTCTCTTTGGTAGATAGATTTACAAGGGAGAGAATGTGTTTTGCAATCTCTGCTGAGGCATTGGGGTTTGCAGCCTTCAGAGCCCTCTCAGACATATCTTCCATCTTCTTCTTGTCCCCTATCATGCATTTCAATTTCCAAATCAATAAACAAGGAAAAAGAAGAAGAAAAAAAAGAGATACATATTGCTTCTTGCAGGTACATTTAACTCAGAAAGGTAAATGCTGAATTTTAGAATTATATAAAGAACATGGTGAATTCATACAAACAGCAAGCAGTAAAGGTGTTAATCAGTGACATACTATTATATTAATGGGAAATTTTATAATTTAAAAATTAGGATGTACTAGAGTAGGCATATTGCAAACTATGATGTAGATCTGAATGGGAGAGTTAGGAGACAACTATGAGAAATAAATATAATGTACGAAAGTGGAGGAAAAAAAAGAAAGACCAAAAAACAGGAGTAAGAAACAAGAAATGTCAGAAGATGGTTAGGTCTCACTTTTCAGGCAGAAACGGTGAAAGATGGTCGGGGTCAAAGAATGCTTGAACTTGTTCTAAAAGATAAAAAGTAAATTATTATTTACTCTTTAACCCTTTCCCAAACTTCAAGTATCAATTCTGGTAGCCAGTAACTGCATCGTGTCAGAGTATACAATTTACGCCATAGGGCCATCATTAATTGAAATTTGAAAGTATACGAACAATCAGTAAAAATATCGCCCTTGTCTGTGATAACCTTTTAGAAATAGGTTATAGAACAACAATTTTTCTACGCATAAGTTTCACAAGATTATTACTGTTGGTAATCTTGTTTTTGGACTTGGTCCAAGTCTCGAGGAATAATCTTAAAATCCAGCTTGTTTATCCTTGAAAAGGTTCAACACTGAACAAATAACAGGTCATTATTGAAGATACCATCAAATACTACCGGTTCAACCTTTAATTCTCTTCTTTTTGTACTCCAAACTTGAGATCTTCTATATTACTAATCTTAATGTATCTTTATCTTTCTGATTTCCCATTAAAAGAATTGTATGACATAAGTGACGTCACGGAGACAGTAATTTGGTGATTTATTTATTTATTTATTTATCATCAAAGCATATGGCATGATTCACGAAAGATTCTGGAATGATTTCCAAAACTGAAATTGTTAACACATAACAGACATTTTGAAGATGAAGACTACGTACTTAAAATCTTTTCAATTGCAATGGCTAGAGTACTTGAGTCTAGCTCATCCTCAGTTATAACAGTCACACCAGCTAAATCTGCCATCAAGGAAGCATTTCTGAACTGATTCCCCTCAGAGAAATTTGGCGAGGGTATCTACAAATAATAATTGAAAAAAAGGTCACAATTTTCCTTTATATGAGCTGCAGATCCAACTTAAAAGGAAGCTATATATGTGATTCTTGCAAAATATGGAAAACATGGAAATTGAGTTATGCATCAGACATTGTAACATCATGATTGAAATGCACATCAAATATAAAGTACAGCAATTGCTTAGTTTGTTACTATATTTCTAAAGCCTACCGTTATACTAGTTGAGGGGATGGTATATGGTTCATGTCCAAATAAATACCCAGCACTGTTGTGAAGAAGAATACGATTTCCGCATCCATCCACAAATTCTGCAATTGAGTTATGTACAAATTAGATCTTATGATGTTCTCAGACTCAGTTCTTTAAGATGTATTGTATTTGAATTCTAATGACAGAGCAGTGTGGGAAGCTGTTGGAACGTAAACATGCACACGAGCAGTGCTTTTTTATACTGATATAATACTGAAATTTGAGATTTAGACACACTAATTAAACAGAAAACTACAGCAAAGGCTGTCCTAGAGCTGCAACAACTCCTACAAAGAATAGTTCTGTCCAAAGAACTACCAAATACTCTCTTCTAGCCGCTCCTTTCCTACAGCCTACAGACCATTTTTTTTATACGACTTACTTCAACGTAATAACTGCTATAAAACTTAATAACTGCCTGCCATTTTTTTTTCTGCAACCAACCAAAAACCATGAGACTAACCTTGAAGGCATAAAGATCATCGAAGTGGAGTGGGTTTTGTCTCTCCCAACAAATCTTTTCCATACGCACGACTAGGAAATCAAACCCCATCAGGCCATATAAAAAATAACTGCTATAGTGCTACTAAAATACATAACTAAACCTAATAAAACAATACACAATTAATAATATCTAACTATTCCTAATTTCTGCCAATAGCTGTCATAACTGCGCCTAATCCCATTATTGCTACCCTTTTTAGAGCATCATCATCTCCCAAAATTACTAATCTTAATAGTCTCTCTGCACATTCATGTAAGGGATGAAACTATTCTCCGCACCAAAAACACAACCCTTTTCTCACTGTGTACATTGTATTTGTAGAAGAGGACCCCTTATGATTCCATAAAGAGTTAATCAATCTTGACCCATAATTGTTTTGATTCTGCCCATTGCTCTAATCTCCTGGTGATTTAGAAGAAGCACTTCTGGTATTTGTCTCCCATCCTGATGAAATAATACTTTTTGCAAGCCTTACTGCACCATCTTGTTGCCAATTATTTTTCTACCCCCTATTTTTGTTGCTGTGTATGTGTGATTCAGTCAACTTTTCTTCTGTCTCTTGCCAATTGCATGGCTTGAATGCAGGATTGAGGATGAGAAATATGAATCCGACACATAATCTCCGATTGAAGTCCACAAAGGGAGACCTGGTAATTGTTGTACTTGAGAGGAAACCAATTCAAAGGCCTCAATGTATTCCTCCACAGAACCATTTTGTCCAAGTTCAACCTCTCAAACGGTTCCCTGTTCTTGTTCCTCCAAATTTTGTAACCAAAGCCTTCTTAAAGTTATCTTAAGTGAGATGTATTTGTTAGGAAGTCTCACATCGCCTGCCTTAGTTCTTGAGGTGTAGTTATATATATATATCTGTTGAACAACTTCAATTTGTGTCGATTGGTTGGTTTTAAGTTGAAATTTAACATGGTATTCCTTTTTGCAATAATACTTGAGGGGTGTGGCTCCAGGGGAGTTGAAGTTGGGGTGCCAACATAGTTGGGACGTCTTCTTACAACTCACCTCATATTCCTCCTTTTTTGGCCAAAAAAAAAAGAATTAGATCCATTTGCATGCTTACCCATCATTTAGTTTTCCTCATTTCTTAAAAAAACCTTGTCAAAATTTTCCTCCAATCTATCCATTCTTTACCCAAATTTTCTACTTTGGTTCCAATTTCTTCTAGTTTTTGCTGAATTATTACATTCAGTTTTGAATAAATTGACTAATAATATGTTTTTTTTTTAATAATTCAAAGCTTGAATGAAAATCAAAAGGAATGAAACGAGCGACTACACACAATATTTAACTACCAGGATAGATGGTTTCCCTGTTGCCAATATTTCATAGCAAGTCATTGCACCTGCTCTGGAGACAATCAAGTCTGCTGCTGCATATGCCAAACCCATACAATGCATGAACCTTCATAAAAGGGGATACGTCAGATTAGTTATCACTATTGCAAGTGAAATAAAAAAAGATGCAGGCAAAATTAGAGATTGCTTTTAACAAATGATCTATTCGTTGCTGAAGAATGTACTACAGAACTATGACTAATTTTTAGTGAATTTCGTTATTACTTAGTAATATGTGGATGCAAATAACAGAAATTATGGATGGAAGACTATAGAAGAAAAAGAAAAAATAAATCTTAGATTAAGTATCCACTATATCGAATCAAGGAATTTTAAGCTGATCCTACATAAGAACGTCAAAACAGCTTGGTGATGGTTTTGAAGTGAAGAAAAAAGGACTCCCATTCATGTCAATTTCAGAAAGCACTGATGAGCACTGGGCAGAGTGGTCTCACACCAGGACGCGCACTAAAGATAGTTGATTGAACTTTGGATCATGCGGTAGGTTTGACTTTTGTTATTCAAGTAAAGAAAAAGAATATGATTTTTCACATCATGAAGTCGAAAAAAAACTTTCTCCCTCTCTTTCTGCAGTCAGAGTCACACAGCATTTACAACAAAGGATTACTTGAATATTTTTTGAGCTTGTCGTTACCAAGAAGTAAGGGGTCAATTTGATTGATTAATTCCACTACAACAACCGAGCCTTTTGCAACTAAATCAAATAATGCTGTTGTGCTCTATCAAATTATCCAAAAAACAATTCCGTCGCTCAACATTTAAATTAAACACAATCAAATTCAACATAACAAGACCAGCATTCAATTTACAGGTGCATGGTTCACTTGGAACAATAAGGTGCCAATGCCATATTATTCTTACTTCCCAACTGATGGTTCTTTTTCTATAATGAGGGAACCAATGAATGAGTGAGTTTCCTGCATTTGCTTTTCAATTCAGAACCTTTAGATGAATGTGTTTTAAGTTGATTGACTGAGATAATATATGAGTCGTCCAATCCAACCTTCATCCAACAAATAAAAATGTGTGCAAATGAATGAACGAATGAGTCTGGTTCCAAATGAGTGATCAAAAGTTAAATCATTAAATCACCTTACTCTAAAAATAAAAATGCAATCTCCCTCACATACTCATAAACAAGTTTGAGATTAAGAAAAAATGGCACTTACGGTGTGATATACAAGCGTGGATGAGTTTTAACAAGACTATCCATTTCATCAAAGGCTTCAACCCCAGTTTGCCAAATAACATACAAGCCACTATCCTGTCTCAGCATCTGATAATACAAATTCAGCATCGCAATGTTAACTGCATTGGCGCCAAAAGATCCCGCAAGCACCAACAAAATCCTGCTCCCACTATCCGAACCGGGGAAAAAATGAGACATGGCGGTCACCTTGGAAACGAGGTTCCTAATAGACAACCTCACCGGGTTCCCACACACGAAACACTTGTTCCTCGGGAAACTATCGAGTGTGGAGTTAAAAGCAACGAAGATGGCATCAGCGAAGAAGGAAAGAAGAGAGTTGGCGAAGCCGGGGACAGAGTTGGGTTCGTGGATGACAACGTTGGTGCCTCTGAGCTTGGCAGCGAGGCAGGCGGGGAAAGAGACGTAGCCGCCGGTGCCGACAACAACGTCGGGTTGGAAGTGTCGGAGGTGGCAGAGGCATTGGATCAGAGACTTGAAGAGACGGTGAGGGAAGAAGAGAAGGTTTTGGGGTGGTGAAGAGACAGAGGCGAAGTCGTAGCCTGCGGAGGAGATTGCGGCGCTTTCCACGCTGTCGGGGGTGCAGAGGAAGAGAAACTGGCACGTGGGGTTGGCGGTTTTCAGCTCCTCCGCGATGGCCACCGCCGGGTACACGTTGCTGCCGGTGCCGCCGCCGGCGAAGGCCACGCGGAGAGTCTCGTTGTTGGAGTTGGATGAGTGGCATGAGATTGAGACTCTTCTGGATAGTGGAGTGCTTTGGAACACGGGAAAGGAGAAGGAAAGGGTGGTTGCCATTAACATTAACGCATGTGCTTGCTCAAGCTCAACTCTGATTTCTGGCAGTTATTATGAGTTACTTGGAAAGTTTCAACCACCAGCGAAAGAAAACAAGTTCTTACTAAAAAAAAGACTTTTTATTCAATATGTATGTAACAGTTTACTAGAGAATAAATTAAATGAAATCAACGAGATTAATTATACCTCGCCCTTTGAAGGGTAAAATTACAGTACACGGAAATTCAGGGTTTCAAAGAGCATGTAAAAGCCATGTGCTAGAGTCAAAGGGAGAATTTTATATTAGCTTAGTGTCGACATATGTATATATCTAATCCACGCACGGTTACATACACAGTCAGATAATTATTTTATAGCCATAGTAACTATGTATCAATTCATCGATTCATTCATTATTAACACTGCAAAAATTGTGCCAGGAAATTCTCCAAGCAGTTCTTTAGGCACGCTGCATGCACGTTCATGGATTCCCTTGGTGCCAATAATAAAGATCAGAGCAGAGAGACCCACCTGTGCCACGTTTATTTCATTTTTTGTTTGTTTAAAAAATGGTGATGATAGTCATGACCAATTGATGAGCCAGAAAATGCAACTTTCGGACATATCTTGATTAATTAACCCTATTCACCACGTGCACATATGTTAATTAATTAGCAACCTCAGATTAAGTTCAAAACAGTGTTGTCAGTTGTGGCAGCTGCTACTGCAGTGTAGGTCGTTCACCATATTCATAAACATATATAATTGGTAGTGGCTGTGGTGGATGATGGATATATTGAGGCAAAGCCACATTCTGTTGCTGAAAGGTATTTGAACAAACGCAGGATTTCACGCACTTGGGTCTTCGTTTTGACATTTTTGTCATTGGAAACTGGATCAATCTGGCCATATAAACGATCCATTAAACACGCCACTAAAATATTAATTTCTTATTTAAAAAATTAAATAATATAAAATTGTGTTATCTTAAATAAAATAGACTTAATTGCATATTTTGTTATCTAATTATAAATATTTTGTAAATTTGTAAATTTTATCAGTCAATTTTTCCCGTCAATTTTACTCCCAAAGTTTTTAATTTTCATACATTAATTTTGTCATTTATTTATTTTTTGCATTTAAGCATAGAGTTTTTAATTTTTGTGTATTTTATCCTCACTATAATAATAATAAAATGATATCATTTTTTAAAAATTGGTAATAAAATGGTGTTATTTTATTTTTTCTTTAACTTTTTTAGTAACACATTAATATCAATAAAATATGCAAGAATTAAAAACTTAAGTGACAAAATTTAAAAAAAAACTTAGGACAGTAAAATTATCAAAACAAAGATAGTTTGGTGGAAAAATATGAAATGAAGCCAATGAAATATCCTTATTCAATTTAGGATTTTTTTAATGAGAACAATTTTTGAGATTTTTTTCAACCTCTTATATTTTTAGTCTATCCCTTTTATCTTTATTTTTAAACTAAAGTTTAATATTTTTAGAAGAAATTATCAATAGTTGAAAGTATTTATTTATTATAAATTTTAGTTATATAAATAAATATTTATTATATGCATTCCACATACTAAACTACTAGTATTTTATTATTCGTATTAAATTAATAATGTAACAATTGTTTTTTTAAGGGAATGTAACAATTTCTAAATATGGGTATAACTGAATTAATGGTAGTCTAAAATTGTAAAACATAAATATTTTTTTAAAAAAAGTAAAACCTTGATAAACATGAAACAGAAATGGTGGTATTAAATTAGGTTGAATTAGTTTAATCATGGGCTGAAAATTTATTAACTTGATTTTTTTTTTGGTACAATGAGGAAATAAAAAGTTTATTATGTTGATTTGATTGTTAGTGTCTTATGTTAAACTTTTAAAATAAATTAACTTTTAACGTTATTTTATATATATTGAAAAATTATATCTTATAGTTTTACTTTTTCTTTTAAATCTTCTCTTACATTATAAGTGAGTAAATAACTCGTAGTATTGTCTATATTTTTTTCTTTTTTCATTTAAATGTGCGGTATTTCTCACACTATCTAATTAGCAAAAATTCTCAACCATCTCAAATTACCATCTCTTTGTTAGAGCTGATAAAAAAATAATCATCTCCTTATTAGTCCTTTAGTTTAAAAATGATGATATTGGTCCTCTCGTATTTTTTTTATAAATTGTAAATTTTGTCTTTTCATAGTTTTTAATCTATGGTTTTAGTCTTTGTATAAATAAATTAATACAGGAGACCAAAATCTCAAAATGACAAGTTAATCTAAAAAATATAAAAGAATAATTAAAAAAAAGATAATTTACTAATTTTGATCAAGTTAGGTGATTATTATGTTATTGGTAATTTTACTAATAATTATATATATGTTCGTCTGAATAACTAATATCAACATCAGTGCAAGATAAGATCTGTTAGAACTAATGACTAAAGTATAAGATTTTTCTCTCAGATAATATGTTGGGACCATTGGGATCATATGGTTAATTAGTGGCAAAGGAGAGAAACATGGGTCGATTTTTTATCTATGTCTACTTAATTCTTAGATAATAAATGAAAGAAAAATGATAAAGAATATTAAGAAGTTGATTAATAAATTGAAGGGCTAAACAAATTTTTGGGTTTAGTACCTCTTTTTTTCTTTCAATTTAACTGTGTTTATTTTTATTGCTGGCAATTAGTTTTTATAAGATTAAATTCTTACTCTTTTATTGCCCAATAATTTGACATCCCTTTCTAGAGAACAGATGTTGGTTGAACGTTTTTATTAGATTAAATTCTTACTCTTTTATTGCCCAATTATTTGACATCTCTTTTTAGAGAACCGATGCTGGTTGAACAATGTTAAATGTCTTTCCAAGTGTGTACTAACATACGGGTTATGTGTCCATTAGACATCTTTCTTAGGAAGCGTTTGTTTCCCACGATAATGGATTCCTAAAAATATGAAGATGGAAATATATATTTTAATGTTTGTTACAAATTTTAAAAAACTATTTTTGGATATTATTGATTTATGAGAATATTATAATTTTATTTTATTTTTATCATATTTTCTTACATTTATATTTCAATTAGGATGAGATGAAAAAGTGATATTCTGATTGGGAATGTAAACATTTATTATTTGATATACATGAAAAATTCTTTTTTATTTAAATTACTTTAAATTTTAAAAACTATTCTCAGAAATATTAAAATATAACCAAACATATATTTTTTAAAATACCCGAGAATAATATTTCAATGTTATATTTTTAGGAATAACCTTGTTGAAAATATAAAATAATTCTGTCAACCAATCGTTTCTTTAATCATAATAATAAATTTTAATTATTTGAATAATTTGATCTGTGGCTGGCAAATGTAGGGCAGGATTGGCGCCGGAGACAGGTGGAAAGAAATTTGCATAGACAACACCTATCCATATTGTGTTTAAGTTTGATTCGAATGAAATTTTAATAAAAAATCAAATGAAACCGAGTTACAAACATTCTTACTTGACATGTGATTCAACCCGTGAAAATAATGATTTAAGGTTTAATCATCTAATCATAATTAAACAATAGTTGAACGGATTTTATATTTTTAATATCATATATTCTCCTCATTTCTAATTATAAGACATAATTGATTAATTTGTATTTATTAAGAAAGTTAGTGAATTTAATTATTAATATTAAATTTGTCTATAATTATAATATTTTTCAAATTTATCCTTAATTTTATTGGAAATTTATTCATCTTCTTTAATTTTTATAGGAGAGAGAAAGAGATAATTGAGAGTATTTTAATAAAAAAATAATTAATGCAGAGATAAAATAAAATTTTATAATAAAAAATTATTTACTATATCTTATTTTATTTGCAGGAAAGCTGATTTTGTAGCGATGATAAATGAAAGAAGAAAAAATTGATGCAGTGAGAAATCAACGTTGTAGGTTTGATTATATGACAACTCAACTTTTCCATCCTCTCATTTTGAGAATACAACAACTACTTAAACTTTGAGAGGATCTGAATGACTTAAACTAGGGAATATACTCCAAAATACTATTTTATAAACTTCTAATAAATATTTTCACCTACGTATTACTTAAAACAAAATTAGATAAGCATAAATGTCTGGCATATTTCACCTCCTTTAAAGCATCCTTGCTTAGAAGATATGTTAAATAATGATTAGTTTTAGCTTCCAGTTAAAAATAATCCATTTTTATTAATATTTGAGCTTGCCAAGCCATCATTATAATTAATCCGTTTTACCCAGCAGCCTGCAGTGTTAATGCCAATTGGCGCATGAGTTGGGTCATTTCATCGACTTGAGTGGTCTTTCCATGCATTCAGACCCGCGTGATGCCATCATCCCATGGCCCATGGCTGGTCCCAAACACTCATATTAGTACCTAATGCAATATTATTAATATCCTCTCCTAGTCTATAACAATAAAATTAAGAGAGATCCATGCAATCCAATGCTCCATCTCATATAATTATTACTCCTTATGTCCTCATATAATTTTTGTGTAAGAAAAAAATTTACTTCTTAAAATAATTATCATTTATTTTTTTAATATAATATTAATTACAATTTTTTTATTTATATCTATTATATATTAATAATAAACAACAAAATTTAAAAATAAATTAATGATAATATGTAAGATTAATTCTATAATATTATTATTTTCTTTCATTTATTTTTTCAATCTGTATAAAATAACATAAAGACGATAATTCTTTTAAGATAAAAGAAATAATTTATATTACTAATACAGGTAACTGAGTGTATAAACATTGTTCAGCTAAAATGAACTCTGCGTACATTGCTTAAACTCATTCCATAACGGTAGCTTTTAGCGTCGAAGAAGTCTCGCATAGAGGATAAATAGTTACACGCTCCAAGACTTTTATGATCTCTACTAATATTATTTGAATTGGATATTATTATTTTTTGTTCGTAAATTAAAAAATATGTGTACGTATATGTCATGTTGAGATTGATTACAATTATAGTCAAATGATAGTTTCACACTTCCTAATATATATTTTTCATCAGAAAAGGATTTTTTGAAATAAAAATTTTAATTTAAAATTTTTAGAGAAAATTACATCAATTAATTCAAATCCCCTTTGAACATGGAATTTGAAACACACCCCCTTAAAGTAGTTTTTAAGTTTGAATTAAGCTTTTTACCTTATTCATTCTAAGACTTTAAGCTCAAAAACTTTGGTTTGAGGTAGTTTATTTGGAACTACAAGCACATCCATAGTTGTTGGCCGCCTATACTTGAAAACTTCAAGTTTTTGGAAGAGCTAGTTCCTTGCCTGGTTTCTTGATTTATTATTATTATTATTATTTATCCTTGATTTCTTTTTTTTAGAGGGTTGTTTTTTATTGATCTTGAACATGGATTAGTATGGAATTGAATATATTCTGATAACACCTATCATGAATAATGTGAGAAACCTAACTCAATTTCAAAAGCTGGTTGAAAGGGGTGAGAATTGCTCTTCATTTATACATTTTAATTTGACTTTATAGTCGATGTAAGACTTGATTATTTTTTAATATAAAGTATATTAATAAATTAAAAAATAAAAGGTTTCAATATTGTGTACAAAAATATGTTGTTTAAATTAAAATCCTGAAAATTTTAGCGAAGAAATTCAATTATCTAAAACTTACGAAATTTAGAATTTCAGCTAAGAGCATTTCTACTAGTGCTAACTTAAACGACTTACCCTACCGACTAGATCACCCCTAATGAGAAAAAAGAAGAAGAAGAATATTTGATGAATACCCATTGTGTTATGAGACACGTATGAAGAGAGCAAAAAAAGAGAAAAAAAAATAAGAATAAAAAAAAGAGAAAAATAAAACGACGATCTACTCCAAATATAATTAATACATGTGCATTATTTTTTCTTCTTTAAATTAGTAAATAGTTGAATTGAAGCTTCGGCCTTCAGGTGTTTCTCTTTTGCTTCACGTCTCAGGTTTATCCTTTCACCAATAAAATCTGAGGCTAATTTTGGTGTTCCCTAATCCGCACACAATTAGACTACCAAATTTTAGCTATTGGTAAAATCTCCTCCAAGAAAAAAGAAACTAAAAGTACTATATACTACCAAATTTCAAAGACTTCTCCAATCAATTACCTTATCTAAACAATAAAATTTAAAAAAGTAAGAAATTGAATTACGTATACAAAAAAGAAGAAGAAATTGAATATCTAATAATTTCAGATTCCTTAATATTCTATATATCGGAACACAACGCCTAAAAGTAGAATTAATAAGCGTGCATGGCTGTTGATACAAGTATATATATAACATATACAAAGACTTTAAGAAGGAAAAACGGTAGATCTGGGATTCTCGGGTGCAAGTAGCTAGCTAGTGTTAAATTGCTTGGAATAAGAAAGAATGAAAACAAAGCAGAAATTAAGAAGTAATAAAAATCTGCTTCACCTTTTTAGTAACTTGGTGGAATGGTTTGGGAACTCAAGCTGAAGTTTTACATGGTAAGTGGCAGCAGCAGCCACTTGACTTTGTTGTGAATAATCATGAGTTTTAGTGAAAAGTGCGACACCACGAGCAAATGCAAAGGAACCAGTCCCTCCTATCACCTTGAATTCTTGTTTGTCTTTAAGAGCCTGCACGCTGAGGCTACCCGAACAATCTGGGGTGTCAAAGCTCAGATACATAACATTGAACTCAGATTGCTGAAACTGCTCCGTGGGGATCACAAAGCCCTGTGCTCTCCCTACCACACGTGAAGTCTTCTCTGGCCCCTCCGTAAGAACACGGCGAAAGATGAAAGCCCCAGCATCTTCCCTAGGTACGAGGTGGGTATTTGATGTTGCTATTTGAGGTTGTTGGATGTACAATGATAGATCCAACCATGGCTTTGAATGGCTCTTGTTGTGGGACACAGGTGATAGCACAGCCAACAGAATAACTGCTATTGTTGCTAGGGAAACCGCACTGCAGAATATGATCCTTGGCGACATCATGACATGCATGCATCAATATGGTTTGCTTGTTTGCCAGAGAATTAGAGATTAATTTCTGGTCCTTACGATGGATATGAGATGATAAAAAAATAATAAAAACTAGCTTCTTACGATTTAAATTGAACGTTCTTTGTGGTTAGAAAAATAAATTAAATGTTATTGGCAACCTAAACCATTTTGCAGTTCGGTACCTAAACCATTACGAAAATCCTTCATGTTTTGTCTTCAAGCTGTTGCCTTGCTTTGCATGAGGAATATATCATGCGCTTCTTCCGTTGACTCGGATCACCGTTACACATTCGCTATTTCTAACTTTCTTTTCTTTCTACTTAATCTATTGGTGAATAAAAATTTAATTAATCTTACAGTTCCAATAACTGAGATTGGACAGCTAACCGAAATTCTCTGGGCTCACCTGTAAACAAAAAATAATCTAGAATTAAACATAAATAAATCTATTTTATTTTATATTATTATTTTAAAAATATTTTCATTTAATTTTAATTTTATTTTTAATATTTTTTATTCGTAATAATAAGTTTTAAAACTTTACAAATAATCTTATTTTTTATTTGAGATTGAAAAAATTAAATAATATTAACTTGCGAAAATAATTATTTTTATTTATAAATAAGTTTAGAAGGAGTATTATTTAAAAAAAAAGAGTTATACATAATATTTTTGAAGATAAATACTAATCAATATTCTTGAGATATTTATTAAAAAATTATTAAAACAAACAAAATTATACTATACATAATTTTTTTACGTCCTCATATCTCTTAATTCTTAATTACACTGTTATACTAATTTACTCTATCTCTATCTTGAAAACCAATTCTGTGTGGACCGTTTATTTAAAGCTACTAAGTATAGTGGTACACGGCTAAAGAATATTGCACCGCCTATTTGAATGGATAAAATTGCGAGGAATAGCTGCTGCTTGTTAGCTTTCCTCTTGATGCCAAGGATATGGTTAGTTTCGGAAAAAAATAAAGAAAATATAAGAAATAAAAAATTAGGAATATAATATAAATAAGAATACTTTTGTCTTTGCATAAAAAATAATGAATAAAATACGTTTGAGATCTCTATAAAATTAAAAAAAATATTAATTTTATATTTATAAAACTTTTTGTATTGATTTGATTTTTGTAAAATTAAAATATATTTTTATTAATTTTCAGTATTAATCATGTTAAACGATAATCTAATAAGATTAGTAAATTTACGCATATAATTTAATTATAAATAAACTAAACAATATGTAACAATTAAAATCTCATAAAATCAGTTAAACACACTGCTAAACATCCCGAAAGTTACAATGTTTCTTTATTTTTAAGTGATTTTCTCACATTTTGTAACAATTAAAATCTCATAAAATCAGTTAAACACACGACTAAACATCCCGAAAGTTACAATGTTTCTTTGCTTTTAAGTGATTTTTTCATATTTTATGATAAAGAAAGATGAAATATCATATCAGTATGTTTGAAAAGATATAAAATAATTAAATTTATTAGTTACATCAAATAAAAAATTATATAACCAAGAACTAACAAAAAAAATATTTTATCAAATTAATAAAAATAAATTAATATTTTTAAATTTTATATGTTGAAAATCAATTTATATATTCTCCTCCGAGTAATGCTAAAGTGTCGGAAAAGATGCATCCAAAATATCATCCGATTCAAGAAAGGTAGACACGTGTAAAGTTAATTAATTATATAATATTAAATTAAAACAATTTTCCTAATCTAACAAGTAAGGGTGTGTAAACGGTTTGGCTGCGTTGTAGATGGGATCAGTTATTTCATTTTTCCACGAATTTAAAATATTGGTAAAAAGGAATTAGTCATTGAACTTTTTTTTTAATATAATTTTAAAATATATATTTATTTCTCTTAAAAAAAATCAATTATATTTAATTATATATACATTTTTTTAAAAATCTTAATAAATTTTTAATAAATATTTAATTACAAAAATTTTAACACAAATAAATAAATTTTCAATACAAATACAGAAAAATTTTGAATTAAATTATAAGATTAATTAAATTTAGATTAAATTTAAGTAATAATTAAGAATTTGTAGACTAATTTATAAATTTACTGGTCAAACCTGCATAGTCCATAATTATATTAGACAGACCTAAAATCTTATATAATCATAAATTTTTAAAATATTCCATAGCCCGCGATCCCACCACGGTCACTAACAAGTAACAACTCCGATTGTTCTCTTTCCTTACCCACACTTGAAAGATAAAAAAGAAGGTGAAGGAAGAAGAGTAGAAGACCCATGCCATTCTACCGAAGCTCTATCGGAATCAGGTGGTCGTTTTTTTTTCTTCTTCTTTTCCTTTTTTGAAACGATAACACTATCGTTCAAGAGTGCGACTAAGAGGACGTCCTTGGCATGTCTGAAGAAGCGGTGTGTGGTGGCAACGTCCCAAGAGGCAGTGATGTCGAAACTTGTGTCGGAGGATAAAATGACATTGTTAATAAAATCAGAGTGTCCGTCCGGTTAGTCTGCAATGAAGAACACCGTAAGAGTTTCTTCCGAGGAAGACCAAACCTCTGCCTCTGTCATGTTCGAAGCTCTTTGCCTCTTTCTGCCTTCTTCTCTAAGGTTTGGAGCTTTGGGTAAATGAATATGCCAGTGCTAGGAGGACTAAAGTTGGAAAGAGAGTAAGTTATGAAATGTTGACAAATGTCTGTTTTTGATTGAGTCAAGAATATTTCGGACGCTTTAGGTATTCTTTAATTTTTGGGTCTAAAATTAAAGAATAAATATAAACTTACCTGAAACTCTAACATATCTTTCCTTGGCCAATCAGTTGTTGGAAAAATAAAATAATACATTTTTTTTGTTTCGCTAATCATTTTTTTTCTCCACCAAAACAAACAAAACATTCAAGTGTTGTCACCTAGTACTTAATTTAACTTTATTTTTAATATTATTATATTGTTAGAATTTGCTTAAATAAAATCATCACATCACATGTGTGTGTGAAAAAATATTAAATAAATATAACACCATACTATAATTTAAAATCTTAAAATATTAAATTTATAAATTTTTCTTACTTATAGATTACTTTACTTTCTGGTTTTTATATGTAATATCATAATTAAACTGCATGTTACATTGTCCAACAACATATGTAATTCTACAAACTCCGGTAATTCTGCATCTGGGCTTTCTATGTAATTTGCTAGAAATTCAGAGTAAGCCTGTTTTCCAACGCTGAGGACTGTCATATTAACACAACTAGCTAGCACGTTGGGATTACTTTAATTTTTTTTTTCATTAAGGTCAGCACTGCAAGGGAATTTTCTTTCTTTTTCTCTAACTATCATTGCATTATTTCTCATATATTTTTCTTGTTTGGTTGAACAGACACGTAGACGAAGTGAATTAATTTGTTAGACTTGTGTTAGATAAAAGTTATTCCTCGCTGCGGATCAATTTGAGAAAGGACGTTTATAACTTGGAGATATCAACCTAACGTTGATCAATGAAATCGCAGAATTTGAGGTTTTGAACCCTTATCCAGGATTCACATCTTCCAGAACACCAACTTTAATTAAGAAATTATAATTTATATACGACTCTCTATCTTGACAGTTTCTTAATTTAACCGTCAACATCTACTACCGCATGATCTTGATAGAAGTACACGAATGAACCAGTCAATATCCAATTTCAACGCAAATAATTTATATCCGAGCCACAATCCTACTGCAAAGTACTGCAGTTTAGTAGACACACTAGACCCACAACATATATGAAGCGTCCTTGAATTAGTCCTTGTGTGTACCTTTTTCAGGTTTTTCCTTTTTATTTTCTCTCACAAAATGACCACACAACTTTCATCGTCCTTAATTATGCTCTTTTC
This sequence comes from Glycine max, assembly GCF_000004515.6. Classification (NCBI taxonomy): domain Eukaryota; kingdom Viridiplantae; phylum Streptophyta; class Magnoliopsida; order Fabales; family Fabaceae; genus Glycine; species Glycine max. The sequence goes on from NC_038241.2 coordinate 41,760,967, forward strand.
CTTTTTAAAACACAAAATGACAATCCATAGTGAGATTGATATTGAAAGCATAACTACATCCAGTGTCAAAGAAGTAAAGTTTCTCTTTTTTAAGGGAAGGAGAGAGTTCAATTCATGGGTCATGGGTGTAAGAACAAATTCCACATATAGAAGATTCTACTAAACTAATCTAAAACCATATCTCTTTCTTCTTCCGACCATTATTTACTATTCTCTCGTCACAGTAACAACCTCAAAGTCACAACTAGATGTTAATGCAGGAGCTTCATTCATTGCATTGAAAAATGTTGTTATCTGAAAATGGAACCATATTCTCATGAAACAATACCGTGGCTTCAATAAAACGACAATGAAAATCCCGTGGCCGCAATTGCTAATGCGATTCAGTTTGATTTGCCATCACAGTGGTCCGATTGATTTTGCAAGTGGGGTGACCCAACTGATCTAAGTCCATCATTCTCCTTCAGTTTGTTGAAAAGTTTTATAGAGCAAAATGGAATTAATTCCCTTATCTCATTGCCCAATATTTCTACAGTGTGGCTAGGTCTGATTCTCAATTAATCGATCCCATATAATCAGTGCCCTCTCGGATACTTTTTGGGTCTCAAGTAAAAATTAAAAAAGGACCTTTATACAACAAAAACATATTTTATAAATAATTTATTTATATAAAATTTTATGAATTTATAAATTTAATTATAAAAGAAAATAATAAACAAAACTTATATATTAAAAAGTTCACCAAAAAGTTAATATTTTTTTTTTTAGATTTTTTTAAAAGTTATGAGTCACTCAAACTGAGAGACCTGAATTGTCAATCAACTTATATATGTGTTCGAGATCAAAATGCATATAATATATAATATACTTATTCAGTTCCCACTTTCCATCATTCTGCCCTTCCCTACACTGTAAAAGTGCATATGCATATGTTCTGTTATCTGCTAGTTTGATACCGGTTATCATTGAAAGGGTTTATTCTTGCATGCCCTTTAACAAAGGTGTCTTCATATATGAAAGAAAGAAAGTCTTCGTGGTCTAAACGCTACCCCATTTTGTATAGGCCAATCAAGGTGGCAAGTAAGAATCCATTAACCACTTAGCACTGAACACGTAGGCGTGAAGAATGGTCCTAAACCCAAAAAGGAGAAATAAAAAAGGTGTCAAAGATATATGTATATATATCTTCCATTGGCACAGAGCAGGTGTCAAAGATATATGTATATATATCTTCCATTGGCACAGAGCAGGTGTCAACGTTCTATGGTAGCATCTGTAGTCTCGGATTCCCGGTTACTGAGGCCAAATGAGGAAAGAAGATATGGGGTGTTGACAGGTGTTGGAGATAAACTACCTTTCTCTCGCTTTAATCACCACTAAATTCCTTTGTGGTGTTTGGTTTGGACACACATTTATTACTAGCATGTTTGCTTTTCCATTTTTACAAAATCGATTCTCATCAATCTCCATATCTTTTGCGCATTTTAAACTATAAACGTGAATAGAGAAACTTGGATCCGTGTTTATTAATCTTTTCCAAACACGGACTACATCCTTCAATAAAATCATGTCCAACATCTATTCTTGTTGGAGATCAATAATGCTTAAAGTCAGAAATAACACTTCTTGTTACTTCTGATGGATGCAAACTAGAGCCGTCAAGACAGATATAATCGACGGATTAATACGTTATATCACGGATTTGAGGCGTGTTAAATTGGAAAAAAAATTAACTTGAAAATTATATCTGATCTATTTATAATCTGATTCACTCAAGTTAAAACACTACTACAAAAAGTAGTTTTAACATCGGCTTATTAACATCGGTTTTATACAAAATCGATGTTAAGTTAAACGCAGTGGCATATTTGTAAATAAAG